>NW_024734789.1:0-30124 GCF_018991925.1 Homarus americanus | reverse complement strand
GAAGAACATCTTCCGTACGTATATCTTCGTCAAGTTACATCAGAGTCAGCAAACTGAGCACTGAATTTCACCTGACTGATCCCCAAACATGTGAAAACTCTATAAGGATACACCAAAAGCATTAATCATGGAAGATCCATCGCCAACAATCATATCTTCGCTTTACCTTAAATCTTGAATCGATCAACGATTTCCCACAGATGTTATTGTAGTGGTATCAGCAACCTGAGCTCAGTGGGTATTTATTTTAAATGGTAGACGACGGGACAGAATCATAAAATGGTGTATACAGTACATAAATCTCTACCTCACGTTTGAAGATCTGGTATACAGTTAATAACCTGAAGACACTTTCATTTTCAATTACATTTGCACTAGAATTACATGTCCTCATAATTACAAGTACTTTATTGGATAAGTCACTTTCATCCTCTTCGCCATAAAATATTGTATTTTAATTACTTTTCCATCAAATTCCAAATACAGTTACTCCAAACCAACTAGCAATATTTCGTTGGTACAGAGAAAATGTTCACGGGCGACTTAAGAGTTTTACAGGGAGAACTGTTACAACTTGTATACTTCTCTCGACGAACACATATCTAAATGTATAATTGTGATGAAAGAATAATATTAAATGTAAATGAAAACTAAAATTATTTTTCTTCAAATAACACTACTACCTACGTGTTGTAATTTTTCTTGCGTGTCTTTACTGCCCCTACCTTATGCTCTATATTACTGTTACATGTCAAGATTCTATTAACACGTTTTTTCCCATATTACTATCTATTATTTTCACTGTTGATAAGGCTGAATTAAAAATAAAAACTTATTTTTTTTATTGAAAATAATTGTAACCAAAAGACAGTTATCTACTTCGTCGCAAAAATGATTTGGCAAGAACCGTTTCATGGAAATAGATATTGTTGGTATATACAGTATATTATACATTATGCTACTTATACAATAACGGTGAAATGACTGCATACCGTCGAAGCATGATTAACAAATAAAAAGAACCAAGTCCGCCTGTATTGACAAGGCTGCTATTGGCCGCCCACTCACGGGCGCGATCCCACTACTGCTCGACACGGGTGCTTTTGGCTGCTGGGTTTCCCCTCTGGCCCGGTTCACACCTCCTTAGTCAACCTGGACGCCCTTAGCTACCCAAGGGTGGCCATATTGATGCCGAGCTTAGTGCGAACACCCACTCAACATGGGGAGTCCCGCACCAGTGATCCTCACCTCAAGCCGTCCCTGGCCCAGGCCTCCGCGTCGCCGGATTACAAGGTTGCGCCACCAACCCCAGCCAACAAAACTCATTTCGGAACTAAATTTGAAGCTCCTTGATAGCAACACTCTAAATTAAAACAACGTTCAAAGGAAAAAGCTCATAAAGGAATGAACTTTCTTGAACGTGGATGGTTGGAGTGAGGTTTTAATTTCAGGGTGGTGAGTCTATCCTTTACCTAAGAGGGTTGTTAGGTGTGTGCAAAGCAACCCATTCTTTGAGGAAGGGAAGAAAGAACATCTTCCGTACGTATATCTTCGTCAAGTTACATCAGAGTCAGCAAACTGAGCACTGAATTTCACCTGACTGATCCCCAAACATGTGAAAACTCTATAAGGACACACTAAAAGCTTTAATCATGGATAATCAATCGCCAACAATCGTATCTTTGCTTTACCTTAACTCTTGAATCGATCAACGATTTCCCACAGATGTTATTGTAGTGGTAGCAGCATCCTGAGCTCAGTGGGTATTAATTTTAAATGGTAGACGACGGGACAGAATCATAAAATGGTGTATACAGTACATAAATCTCTAACTCACGTTTGAAGATGTGATATACAGTTTATAACCTAAAGACACTTTCATTTTCAATTACATGTCCTCATAATTACAAGTACTTTATTGGATAAGTCACTTTCATCCTCTTCGCTATAAAATATTGTATTTTAATTACTTTTCCATCAAATTGCAAATACAGTTACTCCAAACCTACTAGCAATATTTCCTTGGTACAGAGAAAATGTTCACGGGCTACTTAAGAGTTTTACAGGGATGAAAGAATAATATTAAATGTAAATGAAAACTAAAATTATTTTTCTTCAAATAACACTACTACCTAAGAGTTGTAATTTTACATGCGTGTCTTTACTGCCCCTACCTTATGCTCTATATTACTGTAATGTCAAGATTCTATTTACACGTTTTTTCCCATATTACTATCCATTATTTTCACTGTTGATAAGGCTGAATTAAAATTAAAACTTATTTTTTATTGAAAATAATTGTAACCAAAAGACAGTTATCTACTTCGTCGCAAAAATGATTTGGCAAAAACAGTTTCATGGAAATAGATATTGTTGGTATGTACAGTATATTATACATTATGCTACTTATACAATAAAGGTGAAATGACTGCATACCGTCGAAGCATGATTAACAAATAAAAAGAACCAAGTCCGCCTGTATTGGCAAGGCTGCTACAGTCTTCGAACTTGCATATCGTTAATTGTGGTTCATACTGGAGAGAAAAATGGTCCTCGACATGCTACACCTGCTTTAATTGGGTTGTCAAATATATCTTGTATCTGAGCCGGGTATATTAATTATATTTTACAGTACGACTGAAGCTTCCTGGTTCTACCGACTCACTTGTCGTTAACCTGTGTGTTTACTACTGTCAGTCTCATTTTTGTACTGTAACTTTGTTGAAATTTCTTATTAAATGACCCCATCTTCCTTGTCATTATATATTGGTATATATTATATATGTGCAGTCCACACCACTCATAAGCCACACAGACTGGCTGGGTCCATCCCTCCCTCACCTTGCGAAATATACAAACCAGACAATTAATCAGTGGTCAGCCAAAGTGTAAAGTCAACACCTACTTCTAAACTCATTAGCATGGATTGGTTTTAGAAACAAAGAAAACAAAATTTAAGTTCGTAATTTCGAGGCTGCAGTCTGTGTGGCTTATAAGTGGAGTGGACTGTAACTCTTATGCTGTCTGTATATTTTCACCGTATGGCTACTGAATTTGTGAAAGGAACCTTTAATTATTATTATTATTATTATTATTATTATTATTATTATTATTATTATTAATTTTGTCCTTAGTAATATAAATAAAAGGATTACGAGTGTCATTATGTTCATCTTTAGTCTTAAAAAAAATCCCACATGCGATGGTCCTTACCTTCATTATCAGCAAAATTTATCTGTGAAAAGTAAAATGAATGAATATATTACACGATTAAACCCAAATAACCGGACACTAATTATTCAGAGCAACATCTCGTACATGGAATATGACTTTTGTTAAAATTGAAAAGACTATAAAAAGGTGAAAATCGAAATACATTTAAACAATTCAACATTTAAGTTTGTATTTATGGAGTTCTCTGGCGTTATTTGTTTTGTTGTTGTCCCTGTGTTGTGGGTAGTGTTGCTTGTGTTGTGGGTAGTGCTGTTCGTACAAAAAAAAAAGCTATCTACCCACCTGGGTTCGATGTGTCTGGAAATGAACCCAATGTACAGCAGTTTTGGTTCGGTTGATTCACAAATAGTGGTCAGAATTGTTCGACATTGTGTCATATTTTATCAACGATAAACGGGACAAATAGTTTTTGTGTGTGTTCATTGTGTTACCTGTGCGTGATGTTACCTGTACATTGTGTCACCTGTCCTTGATGTTACCTCTACATTGTGTTACCTGTGAAGGAGATTTTACCTGAGTAGGGTTGTTCTCTTTACCTACAATTCTTGTGTTTCTCTCTCCACAAGCTTGTACACTGAGTTAAGCTGGTTATTCCATGTATTATTATCACCGTGTCCGTTATTGTTTTATTTTCATCATTAATTTCACTTGTTCTGACGAGCGTCCTCCGTCGATCACATAATTCGTCATCAGCGGCTCCATTACTCGCTCACATCCTTCCTCATCACCGTCACGTGTTTCACTATTAACGGTAATATTATGCTCACACACATCTCTCTCTGACGGCTATCATTGTTGTGTAACTCCGCCTCAACACTTGTATGTACAATCAAAGATAAAAGTCGTGTCTCGGTTTGTCCGAAGATTAAATATAACTCGTGAAACATTCTAAGAGCCCTAACACAAGGCAGAGCACACCAAAAGTTTTAGCCCTTCAGCATATGTTTTCACCAAATTTCACGACACTTTTGTCTTTCATTGTTAACGTGTGGACAAAATTACCTGGACATTTGACAGTAAGTACTTGAGGATCATTAGGTGAAGGGGATTGGAGTCTTAACGTATTTTATCAGATTTTTGTTTGTGTTAAGAATTTTGTTCTTCTATTTTGTGGTTCCGACATAATATGTGATGAAAAGCTGCATTGTTAGATATAAATCATATATATATATATATATATATATATATATATATATATATATATATATATATATATATATATATATATATATATATATATATATATATATATATATATATATATATATATGGCCCAGAGGATGATGCCAGATATTGCCAAGTGTTCAGACAATTTTGTCCTCAACTGTACATCTTGCTCACTGCGACAACAACCTGTGATACACTATTATTGTTCATCTACATCTAGGAAAATATACTGAATATTTGAATGTCATTGATGTTTACGATTTACCAGTCATAAGTTATGGTGTCAGTCATTAATAAGAAGAATCTCTCTTATTTCATATTTTATTGCTAACAATTAGACAATTTTCGTAAACAACGTTAACAAGTAAATTGCAGCAGCAAACATTCGCTGGCGGATACAACATCTCTCCCTCATTCACTCCCACAACAACAAACTTGACTGAGGCCTCGATGAACTAATGACCCAAAATTGTGCGTCTCGTTACCTTTGACTCCTGTGAAAAGGTTAAAAAAATATTAAATCCAATTTCATCTGTACTGATGTTTGGGGACCGTAGCAAGGTATCTTTGTATAAACTTTCATGTATATTAATAAAGAGAAATTGTGAGACTAAAACCACGAATCTCTTAATTTACGCTTATGGGGTGTGTGAACTTTGACCTCCGGGAATGGAATATCCAGAGGTAGAGTGCGTGAGTAAAGCGACTTGTTTTATTCCCTGTTATCCAGACAAGAGTCTCTGCTCCACGGTTGATGTGGTCCTGAAACAAGAACTGCTCGCTGTTATTTGAATTCTTTAGTCTGTGTAACAATAATGACCCAACGTTATTTTATTTCGTGCGTTTCTCGTTATTCCTTTGACTCCAATGTGTCAAAAGAAGTTAAACAAGAATCATTAAATTCCAATAAGTTCAACTTCCTGTCACCCTGTATGTTAGCGTGGCGTGAGCACGTAGCAATGTATGTATCATTTGTATATCAACTCTAAGTTCAAATTAGATCATGATTGAATACGCCACCCAGAGCGAAAAATCCGTGGCATAGGTTAGACGTGTCCATTCGTTCTCTACCTTGACCCTTGTCTAGTGCTTTATCCAGCCTTCTGCAATGCCCTAGGGGTATCAGGTATTAGTGACACGTTTAGTTAGGCATAGGAAGGGATCCTGGTGGTAAGGAATCTCCTGTTTGGTAGGGGTGTGTTGTATATATATATATGTCTTGTGTAATATAGTAATGTTAAGTAATATTTGTTTGGTCTAACTCCTTACATATTTTCGCCCTTCCGGATTCATGTTTGCTATCATTACTCCCTTTAAAACATAAATTGAGGTCAAGTTCTTAGTTGACTAGGTTTTTGGTGAGGATAATTATTGCCGTACCTTTATTTGTTAATAACTTGGGGTAGGATTCACTCCCCAAGTATAAAGGTTATCCAGACACCATTGTTGCGTCATATCAAGTGTTGTTACTCGCCAGGTGTTGTTTCTCTAAGTATTTTTGGATGCAAGTTGCTGTGTTCACAGTGTTCATTTATATTGCTCCTGTTATTGCTTGCTACTGGTGAGTTAACCCTTATCTTGTGTACCAGGTGTTTGGTTAATCCCTTGCTGTGTTTCACAGTTTATTGCATTTTGATATTATTAATTAGCTAGCTAGTTAGCTTAGCTGCCACGGTTACTTTTTTTCGCTCTCGATTTTGAGTTCAACATGTTTGACCTGGAAAGCTTTTTGGCTTCACCTTCAGCCGAAGTACTGAAGGGGCTTACTAAGGCAGAGTGGCAATCCCTCGCTGCTTATTATGAAGTAGAAGGCCGCTCTTCCATGAATAAGGCTAGGTTAGAAGAGGCTGTCCTCAACTACCTTATTGACAATGAAATCATAGCCCAACCGTCGGGAAATTCAGAGGAAATTGTTACACCAAGTAATTTGGCCTTACAAGTTGAACTCAAAAGACTCGAGGTGGAGCTCTCAAACAACGAGGTTTGGCTCAAGGTAGTAATACTTCAACATTCAGTGTAAACAAATGTCTCAACAGTGTTCCTAAATTTAATGAGGAAGAACCAGACAATTCTTCTCTCTTTTTGAGAAAATTGCCCGACTTAACAAGTGGCCTGTTTCTCAATGGTCTCAACTTATTTATAGATCTTTCACTGGTAAAGCATTAGATGTGTTTTCTGCCCTCTCTGAGGATCAATGTCGAGACTATGCCCTTTTTTTTTGCTTATAAACTTGTTCCTGAAGCCTACCGGCAACAGTTTGGAAGACTGACAAACAAACATTTGTGGAGTTCTTCAGGCAGAAACAGGTTCTTTGTCGGAGGTGGATTGAAAGTGAGTCTGCCCATGTAGAACATGACAAGCTTGTTGAACTAATCCTGCTAGAGGAGGTTAGAAAGTGTATCCCAGGCGACATTCGAGCACCATCTCTGGCTGATGCTGGTCCAGTGGCTGACCATTATTCCTTAACTAATAGAAATGTAAATTCCAGGTCTTATGCTCCCACGTCCCAGTCCTTCACTTCCTTCAAGTGGCCCACACCAACATCTACATCGGGGTCCCTGCCTCTTGTCATACCGACCCGACCCTCAGGTTCTGCATCATCTAGGTGAGCCCATGGTCCATGGGAAGGTACAAACTCTAGTTGCAGGTACTGTAAGAAGCCAGGACATGTCATCAGCGACTGTCTCAAGTTAAAGAAAAGAAATTCCTCTCGCCAAGGATCCCCCACTCTTTTGGTCAGGGTGGCCGAGCAATCGGAGAAATTATTGGAGCCCTGTGTCACTGCCCTCAGTCAGACTGTTGCACGTGACACCCAAACAGTAACAACTATTATGGCGGCCCCACTCAGGTGTTCCTTTACTCGTGTTTAATTTACTGTGACTTCAAACAATTATCTGGTTTTTCGGAGAATTTGTAACCAGAAATGTATTTTGTTAATTTACAGTACAGCTTGTTCATGATAATATGTGATAAATACAGAAGATTTCATATTTATTCCAACAATTTTTGACACTGCAATTAATTCTATACACTGTCTGTTTACCCAGTTGATTAAAGCTGAGTTTCGTTGGCACTGAGTTTGTTGATAATTATTATGTGGAGAATTAATACTACCTTAGCCTGTTCTCCCAAGGTGGAGGAGGCGGTGATGAGAGGGAGGTAACTGAGGCGATGAGAGGGAGGTAACTGAGGCGATGAGAGGGAGTTAACTGAGGCGATGAGAGGGAGGTAACTGAGGTGATGAGAGGGAGGTAACTGAGGCGATGAGAGGGAGGTAACTGAGGTGATGAGAGGGAGGTAACTGAGGTGATGAGAGGGAGGTAACTGAGGTGCACGTAGATCCACGAGACTCCTACTCCCCTTTTGCCCCTACTAATTCCCTCGCTCCTCCTACTACCTCCGCCCCTCTTACTCTCCCCTGCCCCTTCCTACTCCCTCCGCCCATCCTCCCTCCGCCCCTCCTCCCCTTTCCCCTACTCCCCCCGCCCCTCCTCCCCTTTCCCCTCCTCCCCCCGCATCCTTCCTCCCCCACCCACGCCCCTCCCTCCCCCTCGCCCATCCTCCTTCCCCCGCCCTCCTCCCCAGCCCTCCCCCTCGCCCCTCCTCCCCCCGCCCTTCCCTCCCCGCCCCTCCTTCCCCCACTCCTCCCCCCGCCCTCCTCCCCCGCCCCTCCTCCCCGTGCCTCCTCCTTCCCCCACCCCTCCTCCCCCACCCTCCTCCCCTCTCCCTCCTCCCCCCACCTCCCCCCCCTCCTCCCCTCCCCCCCCCCTCCCCGCCCTCCTCCCATCCCCCCACCTCTACCGACGCTCACGAACTTATTCTCACGGGGTTTTCCTCCAAAGTTCCTTCTATTCCTTCTCCTGACGTAGTGACCGTAGTTCTGGTCGGTCTCCTCCCTATCTCCACCAGTCCCGGAGTTCCACGTAGAGAACATTCCCTCGGCAAATCATTGTTTACAATAATACAAACTTTTTGCTCTAACTCAATCAGTATTGTTGAGTATTTATCATTACGTGAAGTAAATCATATTATAAATTAGCTATTATCTTGTCAAGTGAGATGTTGAGCTGATAGTTATATTTTCCAAGAGTATATCATTAATGCTATAAATATACAGTTCATATAATACATTTAACTGTCGATAAGAAGAATAAAAGTTAGTTATCAATAGACTGTTCTGTACATCAGTGATTGTAATGGAATATAAGTATTAGATATATATTGTCGATGTAATATTCTAGACCATTGTGTATTATGAATATCACCCGTGAGTGGGCAGACCTTAGCAGCCTTGCCAATACAGGCGGACTAGGTTCTTTTTATTTGTTAATCATGCTTCGACGGTATGCAGTCATTTCACCGTTATTGTATAAGTAGCATATTGTATAATATACTGTATATACCAACAATATCTATTTCCATGTAACTGTTTTTGGTTACAATTATTTTCAATAAAAAATAAGTTTTTATTTTAATTCAGCCTTATCAACAGTGAAAATAATGGATAGTAATATGGGAAAAAACGTGTAAATAGTATCTTGACATATACAGTAATATAGAGCATAAGGTTAGGGGCAGTAAAGACACGCATATAAAATTACAACTCTTAGGCAGTAGTGTTATTTGAAGAAAAATTATTTTAGTTTTCATTTACATTTAATATTATTCTTTCATCACAATTATACATTTAGATATGTGTTCGTCGAGAGAAGTATACAAGTTGTAACAGTTCTCCCTGTAAAACTCTTAAGTCGCCCGTGAACATTTTCTCTTTACCAACGAAATATTGCTAGTAGGTTTGGAGTAACTGTATTTGCAATTTGATGGAAAAGTAATTAACATACAATATTTTATAGCGAAGAGGATGAAAGTGACTTATCCAATAAAGTACTTGTAATTATGAGGACATGTAATTGAAAGTGAAAGTGTCATTAGGTTATTAACTGTCTATCAGATCTTCAAACGTGAGGTAGAGATTTATGTACTGTATACACCATTTTATGATTCTGTCCCGTCGTCTACCATTCAAAATTAATACCCACTGAGTTCAGGTTGCTGCTACCACTACAATAACATCTGTGGGAAATCGTTGATCGATTCAAGATTTAAGGTAAAGCGAAGATATGATTGTTGGCGATGGATTTTCCATGATTAAAGCTTTTGGTGTATCCTTATAGGGTTTTCACATGTTTGGGGATCAGTCAGGTGAAATTCATGCCCAGTTTGCTGACTCTGATGTAACTTGACGAAGATATACGTACGGAAGATGTTCTTTTTTCCCTTCCTCAAAGAATGGGTTGCTTTGCACACACCTAACAACCCTCTTAGGTAAAGGATAGACTCATCCACCCTGAAATTAAAACCTCACTCCTAGCATCCACGTTCAAGAAAGCTCTTTCCTTCATGAGCTTTTTCAGTGTTGTTATCACGGAGCTTTAAATTTAATTCCGAAATGAGTTTTGATGGCTGGGGTTGGTGGCGCAACCTTGTAATCCGGCGACTCGGAGGCCTGGGCCAGGGACGGCTTGAGGTGAGGATCACTGGTGCGGGACTCCCCATGTTGAGTGGGTGTCCGCACTAAGCTCGGCATCAATATGGCCACCCTTGGGTAGCTAAGGGCGTCCAGGTTGACTAAGGAGGTGTGAACCGGGCCAGGGGGGAAACCCAGCAGCCAAAAGCACCTGTGTCGAGCAGTAGTGGGATCGCGCCCGTGAGTGGGCGGCCCGTAGCACTCCCCAACCACCCAGCTCTAAATGGGTACCTAACTTTACATTTGGGAAAGTGAAGGCGGGAGAGTTCAGTGCCAGCCACGGTGTCTCCTTGAATACCACAGGCTTAGTTTAGAGTGTGTTGTATGCACAATGTCCCTAGAAAGCAGTCATGATTATAAGAACCAATTTCGTCTTTCACTGCTTTTGAAGGCTATTGACTTAAGGGGATGGGGGGGGGGGAGTGAAAGGCGTGGCCTAGTAGGGCGGACAGGTGTAACGCTTGTCATTAATTAATAAAGAGCTTGTAAGCTGGTAAGATTAATTCGTCGAGGAATACGTCTCCTTTGTGAGTCAGCTTATTCACAACTTGATAACTCGGTTAAGCGCGATGTTTCCAGAAGTTGCTAACCATGTTAACAAGTTTAGCAAAGACGGTGACTATCGTGAGTGACTTTGGCTCCTCCTCGATAACAAAAGTCAACTTGTTATCTCAGCGTTCACGTAGAGCGGGGAATCATTAGTTTAGGCATAGCGGGTGTTTCACATAGTGTATGTGTCTTAATATAGGCATAGTTTATGTGAGTATATGTTTGTTAGCATAGCATGTGTGTCTCAGTGTTGACATGCCGAGTACATATCAGTTTTGGCATAGCGTGTGTAGTGCATTCCAGAGGCAGGCGAAGATTTACATCCTCAACTGACTGGGTTTCGTGTGTATTCCAGTACAACAACGAGCATTGCCCAGCGTGCTTGTTCAGTTTACCTTCATCGCTCTTTAATAAGTGGGAACAACACAAGAGGCGGTTTTCTGTACAGTCTTACAACACCAGTGACGATCAATCCTGTGTCGTCCAGGGCAGAGTTGGATCCTGACATCAATTATACAGACATTTCACTCCACCAATTCTATTTATCTCATTCCACTCTTAGGTAAGGTGGATCAAAGGGTATAGAAACCTAGAAGGGGGAAATAACATTGGTGGAAAGCTAGAGTGGAAACCGACAGGAAAATACCTCCCCCTCCCCACAAAAATATTTAACACACGGGTAGAAAAATCAACACACATTGTATATATCCTGACTTTACACATGTAGTATACCAAGTGAATCTATAACACCCACGGAGATTCACAACACTTCAAACTAAACTATCTTACAAAACCTAACGTGTCCTTAATTAGATCAGGTTGGGTATAGTGATTCTATTTCATCAGGTGAGGGCTGGGAAGCCTTGTGTTCTCCCGTTAAAGGACTAGCTTGTTACCTATGCCTCTAAACCTTTTTTAAAGCACAATTATGATTAGAGGTTAGGTTAGGTTAGGTTAGGATAGGATAGGTTAAGTTAGATTGGGTGAAGTATGGTTAATCCGTGAATTAAAACAAAAATTTTTATCTTCGTTTCGTTAATCTGACAATTTATTTTCGTGGGAGTATCAACAGCAAGAAGCACCAGGGTTGTATGCAGAGATGGGGGCCACAAGCATAATGAATTAACGAGCTTCAAACACTAAACAACCTTGAATGACAGACCACAAACGACACAATCTCTTCCCCTGATAACACTAATTACTAAAAAAAAAAATATACCAGATTAAACTCTTCTTATACACAGGAAGAGCCAAGAGTGTTTAAAGGAAGTTAGTTTGATCAGATCGATTCTAACATTACAAAGTTGTTTATCCGTCAAAGTGTTTAATATCCTGAGTATGTCCAGTGTATGATCATGTGTTATTGTGTTCGTGTGTCGTCCGTAGGTTCGTGTGTTCATCTTTCTAGGAAGGAAGTTTAACCCTGACAGCTTGAATAAAGGAAAACTTTGTACCTGACATTAACCTAAACACAATTTAAACTAAACTGAACAGGACTAAACCATGCTGCTATCTATCTAAATTTTGTCAAGCTCAAATAATCCTTGTCACCACTGTCATACACCCATCAACCCACAGTCATACACCCACCAACCCACAGCATTTTCATATAATTCATACACCCACCAACCCACAGTCATAGTTTATTCCCACGATATCCATGAGTATGTCATCCATTCGTCCGTGTTCAGTCGTATACACCCACCCTCAACCCACAGTGAACACATACACCTAAATTTTGCATCAACCCACACTGTCATAAACCACAGTCATACACCCATCAACCCACAGTCATACACCATCAACCCACAGTCATACACCCACCAACCCACAGTCATACACCCACCAACCCACCACCCACCCACAGTCATACACCCACCAACCCACAGTCATACACCCACCAACCCACAGTCATACACCCACCAACCCGCAGTCAAACACCCATCAACCCACAGTCATACACCCACCAACCCACAGTCATACACCCACCAACCCACAGTCATACACCCATCAACCCACAGTCATACACCCACCAACCCACAGTCATACACCCACCAACCCACAGTCATACACCCACCCCACAGTCATACCAACCCACAGTCATACCCCACAACCTACAGTCATACACCCATCAACCCACAGTCATACACCCACCAACCCGCAGTCATATCAACCCATCAACCACAGTCATACACCCACCAACCCACAGTCATACACCCACCAACCCACAGTCATACACCCATCAACCCACAGTCATACTCCCACCAACCTGTCATACACCCATCAACCCACGGCCATACACCCACCAACCCACAGTCATACACCCATCAACCCACAGTCATACCCACCTATCAGTCAGTCATACATAACCCACCAACCCACAGTCATACACCCATCAACCCACAGTCATACACCCACCAACCCACAGTCATACACCCACCAACCCACAGTCATACACCCACCAACCCTACAGTCATACACCCACCAACCTACAGTCATACACCCATCAACCCACAGTCATACACCCACCAACCCACAGTCATACACCCATCAACCCACAGTCATACACCCATCAACCCACAGTCATACACCCATCAACCCACAGTCATACACCCACCAACCCACAGTCATACACCCATCAACCCACAGTCATACACCCACCAACCCAGAGTCATACACCCATCAACCCACAGTCATACACCCATCAACCCACAGTCATACACCCACCAACCCACAGTCATACAATCACCAACCCACAGTCATACACCCACCAACCCACAGTCATACACCCACCAACCTGCACAGTCCACAACCAGTCCACTCCACCCCACAGCGTCATACACCCACCAACCTACAGTCAAGGTATCCATCAACCCACAGTCATAATCTATCAACCCACAGTCATACACCCATCAACCCACAGTCATACACCCACCAACCCACAGTCATACACCCACCAACCCACAGTCATACATCCATCAACCCACAGTCATACACCCACCAACCCACAGTCATACACCCACGGTAACACGTTGCAGTTACAGTCCAAACTCCTTGTACACTTGAGGGCGGTTGACAACATGTGAACGCTGCTTGCATTATAAAGTGTCAGAATAAAAAACTAAAAAAAAAACTCCGATACTAAGAAAAAACTGAGTAAATTAATGTTAAAATATCAATCTACCTTACCTACATCACCTCCTTAAGTAGATGGTATATTATCCAGCATGTCCAGGGAATATTGTCTAAAATAATACAGTATAATTGGTTATTTTACTTCAATTATGACCTTGTGTGATAATAGGACATAGTACCATAATAAACCTTTTCTCAAACTGTTAAATAACTCAACAAAAATAATAATAATCCATTCTAAACAACGGATTATCAGACGTAGATGTCATAATTCAGCTCATCATTATTATCCATACACTCTCGTGTATAAATTCCACCGTCAAAATTTGTATTGTCGGAAGAAGTTTTACTGTCTGAATGTCTGTCTAATTCTACAAAAACTCTCCGTTAGTATCCGTCTATTTCCTCTGTTACCTCATCACTTAAGAGTATTACAAAATGTTACCACTTACTGTAACACCTGATGTGCATACTCATATTTATAATCCTGTGTATTTTGTAACTGAAAGAAAATACAGGTACAGGAATATTTAGTTACTCTTGCGGTATACAAAATCATACATCTATCTATCTATCTATCTACTATATCTATCAGTTGACCTCTGACCCAGCTTGGAGAAGGTCGTGCCCGAAAGTGCTCCCGTTAGAAACCAAGGAAAATGGCCGCCTTGGATCGTTGTGTCGTGGGGGAAGAGGAGGGGAGTGTGGGGAAAGACGACCTCCTTGCCACTCTGTTAAGGCAGCTGGGGCAGTTGAGGAGTGAGGTTGACACTCTAAAGGGGGAAAATGAAGCCCTCAGGACGGAACTCCTTCAGGTAGGTGTCCTGCCTAGCAGGACACCTGCGAAGGAGGAGCAGGCGTGGAGAGTGGTTGTCTCCAAGGGGACTAGGGTCAGGCTCAGGAAAGCTGACCAGGGTGTGGAGTGTAGTAACCCTTACCAGGTGCTGCAGGAAGCTGGCGAGGAAGAGAAGAGGCAGGACTGTATGGATCAAGGAGAGGAAAGGGCAGTTGTACAAACCCTGCCCACAGGTAAGGTCGTGGTAGTTGGGACAGCCAGGTGAGGTTTGTAGATAGGGCTTTTTGTGCGAGAGATAGGAAACGTAGGACTAGGGTGTGTTTTCCTGGGGCTGGGATAGGGCATGTAGCCGAGAGGTTAGACAGGGTTTTGTCAGGGGAGGGTACCAATCCAGTAGTGTGTCTTAGTGTGGGAGGAAACGACATAGGTAAGGTTAGGAGTGAGGAACTTTTCAAGAGGTATAGGGAGGCGCTGGGGAAGATTAGAGATAGGGGAGGGATCCCGATAGTATGTGGTGTCTTGCCTAGAAGAGGGGTTGGTCGTGAATGGCTGTCCAGGGCAATTGCTATAAATTGCCGACTGGAAAAACATTGTGCAAACAATGGTTGGCCATTCATTGATAACTGGCAACGATTCTATGGCAACGACTACCTGTACTGTCGCGACGGAGCACACTTGTCTCGTGAGGGGGTAAAGACGTTGTCTGCATCCCCGGAGCGTGAAATTGTCACTCCGAAGGGGGGGGTGGGGGGGTTTCGCCAGTAGAGAGGGGTCGGGGAAAGGGGGAGTCAAAAAATAAGCAGGTCCTGGGAAGTAAAATTAGTTGCTCAGGACAAGGGGTAAAACAGGACCAGGGAAGGGTAGGTTTAAATGTATACTATACAAACAGTAGGAGCGTTAGAAATAAAATAGACTTGCTGAGAGCGGTTGTATATACCGAGAATGTAGACGTCATAGCTATCACCGAAACTTGGATGAATCTGACGAGCAAAATTTTTTTATCAGAGTACCACATAGAAGGGTACAACCTTTTTCACAAGGACAGGGAAGGTAGGAAGGGGGGAGGGGTTGCACTCTTCGTCAAGGATACATTAAAATGTTGTATTCATAATTCAATAAAGGGTGAAATAGGAACCGAGTCTGTGTGGGTAGAAATCACGGAAGGAAGAGAAAAACTAATTATGGGAGTAATTTACCGGCCCCCAAGTCTTGGCAAAGAAGCAGCTCAGCCCATATGGCAGGAAATGAGTAGGGCAGCAAAATACAATAACCTATGCATTATGGGGGATTTCAACTTCAGAAATATTGACTGGGACAACATTGTAGGCGACTATGAATCTGAAGACTTCCTAGACACAGTACAGGACAATTTTTTGAAACAACTAATTACAGAACCTACTAGAGGTGACAATATATTAGACCTAGAATTAACAAATAAAGAAAATATTATCAGAGATATCACAGTAGGGGAAGAACTAGGTAACAGTGATCACAGAGAAATCAGGTTCACCCTAAATTGGGAAACGAAAGACAATGACAATATGGTCAGAGTCCCAAACTTTCGGTTGGCGGATTATCAGGGGTTAAGAAGGTACCTAGGTGAGGTCACCTGGGAACAGTCACGTCAGTTCCCAGTAGGAAGGGGTGAGGTCATAGATGACACAACAATTGATCATGAATATAATATATTCACTAGTATACTACATAAAGCACAAGAACAAAATATACCATACAGAAAAATTAGGTCAAATAAGAATGAGCTAAGGTGGATGACCAGAAAACTTAAACATGACATAGGAATAAAGAAAGGAATATATAAGAAATTAAAGGGAGGGGAGGAGCAGCTCAGAAACAGGTATAATGAACTATCTAGGAATGTTAAGAAAAATGTAAGGAAAGCAAAGAGAGACTATGAAATCAAAATAGCAAGAGAATCCAAGGCGAATCCCAAGGGATTTTTCCAGGTATATAGGACAAAGATCAAGGACAAAGTTGGGCCTTTAAAGTCAGGGAGGGGAGAATTGACAAATGGCAGTGAAGAAATAAGCAAAGCATTGAACAGCTACTTCTTATCAGTTTTCACAAAAGAAATTTGAGATGAAATTCCAGAGGTGGAACTGATATTTAAGGGAAAGGAAGAAGAGAAATTAAAGAATATCACTATCAGAAAAGAGGATGTTCTTAAGAAGATAAATAAACTAAAGAAAACAAAATCCCCAGGGCAGGATGAAATTTTCCCTCGAGTCTTGAAAGAGTGTAGGGAACAGATTAGCGGACCCCTCGTAAACTTATTTACAAAATCATTAGACACTGGAGTTGTGCCAGACGTGTGGAAACAGGCAAATGTAGTACCCATATTCAAAAAGGGAGACAGAGCATCAGCGTCAAATTACCGGCCGATCAGTTTGACGTCAGTAGTGGGGAAATTTCTTGAATCAATTATAGCAGATAGCATCCGATCGCTTCTAGAGAAAAGCAAATTAATCTACGACTCTCAACATGGGTTTACAAAGGGAAAATCTTGTCTAACAAATCTGCTAACGTTTTTTAGGAAAGTCTTCGAGGTAGTAGATAATGACGAAAATTACGATGTTATTTATTTAGACTTTAGCAAAGCATTTGACAGAGTACCGCATCAGAGGCTTCTAAGAAAAATTAAGGCTCATGGTATCGAGGAGAAAGTTTTAAATTGGATAAAATCATGGCTCACCGATAGAACGCAGAGGGTCAGCGTAGATGGTGTTAAATCTGAGTGGGGCCGTGTAACCAGTGGGGTTCCCCAGGGGTCAGTACTTGGCCCACTATTGTTCATAATCTACATGAACAATTTAGATACTGGGATCAGCAGTGACATAAGCAAGTTTGCGGATGACACCAAAATAGGGCGGCAAATTAATTCAGGGCAGGATGCAAATGCACTACAGGAGGATTTATCCCTCCTCCTAGTCACAGGCCTGGCATTTGACATTATTAGGGACCTGCCACACTTTGCCATAAACAGATAAAATGTACCGGGAACTTTCCCCCCACACACTCATCATTCTCTCACTTTATGTAACTTGACAGAACCTATGACCCTTCAGGCTTTTACGCCCTTAATGTACAAGTCATAAAGGCAAGTATGAACTTTTCATACTTCCCTGTTGGGCGCTGTAAACGCTTCTGCGCTTCACCTTGCACAGGATGTAAGGGGGTGCCCAATAAACTAGCCCCCTCGGGGGCAAATCTGAAATCTACAGGAGGATCTAAATAAACTGCAGGGGTGGTCTGAAAAATGGCAAATGAAATTCAACACCAGCAAGTGCAGCGTACTTAATATTGGAAGAACAAATACTTATAATGTATACAGCCTTAACAACATCAACCTAGAGAAGTCGACTTGTGAAAGAGACTTTGGGGTACTTGTAAGCCCGGACCTACGGCCTAGAAAACAGTGCGTTAATGTTCGAAATAAGGCAAACAGAGTATTGGGTTTTATATCTAGAAGTATAAGTAACAAGAGTGCAGAGGTCTTTTTGCAACTATATCTTGCGCTAGTCAGGCCGCACCTCGATTATGCGGTTCAGTTCTGGTGCCCCTATTATAGAATGGATATAAATTCACTAGAGTCGGTGCAGCGAAGAATGACAAAAATGATTCCGGGACTTGGAAACCTTCCATATCAGGATAGGTTAAAGAAACTTAACTTGCATTCCCTAGAAAGACGAAGAGTGCGGGGAGATATAATAGAAGTATTTAAGTGGGTGAAAGGAATCAATAAAGGGGATATAGATAAGGTTCTTATAATATCCGAGCAGGATAGGACTCGGAGCAACGGATTCAAGTTGGATAAGTTTAGGTTCAGGAGGGAGATAGGAAGAAACTGGTTCACAAATAGGGTGGTGGACGAGTGGAACAAGCTTAGCAACTTTGTAGTAAGTGCGGGAACTCTGGAAAGTTTCAAAAGGAGGCTAGATAGATTCATGAATGATAGAGAGTGGTAATAACTCTCGACAGGAGCTGCCATGCACAGGCCAACCGGCCTATTGCAGACTCCTTATTTTCTTATGTTCTTATGTTCTTATCTATCTATCTATCTATCTATCTACTGTATTTATCTATTTATATCTATTTTATTAACTCACCTGTACCATTAATCATCAGTTTATTTATCTTAATCTTCTTCCCATTTTGATTTATTCCTCTTAACTATGTATGTATCTACACCCACAAACAAACCTACTATCCACGCCCTACACCCACAAACAAACCTACTATCCACGCCCTACACCCACAAACAAACCTACTATCCACGCCCTACACCCACAAACAAACCTACTATCCACGCTCTACACCCACAAACAAACCTACTATCCACGCTCTACATCCACAAACAAATCTACTATCCACGCCCTACCCTCACAAACAAACCTACTATCCACGCCCAACACCCACAAACAAACCTACTATCCACGCCCCAAACCCATAAACAAACCTACTATCCACGCCCTACACCCACAAAGAAACCTACTATCCACTCCCTACACCCACAAACAAACCTACCATCCATGCCCCACAAACACACCTACTATCCACGCCCCACACCCACAAACAAACCTACTATCCACGCCCCACACCCACAAACAAACCTACTATCCACGCCCTACACCCACAAACAAACCTACTATCCACGGCCCACACCCACAAACAAACCTACTATCCACTCCCTACACCCACAAACATACCTACTATCCACTCCCTACACCCACAAACAAACCTACTATCCACGCTCTACACCCACAAACAAACCTACTATCCACGCCCCACACCCACAAACAAACCTACTATCCACTCCCTACACCCACAAACATACCTACTATCCACTCCCTACACCCACAAATAAACCTACTATCCACGCCCCACACCCACAAACATACCTACTATCCACGCTCTACACCCACAAACACACACTACCCACCACCTACACCACAATAGAGTAAAGGAGGAATACAGAGTGTACCTACTCAGGGTAGCCATACCACTCTGGGTGGTTGATCCTTAGTGCAGCAGGAAAGAGAAAAATTATAAGTGGGTCATTCTATTCCTCGTGTGATGGATGGATGGATGGATGGATGGGAGACTGAATGGGAGGATAGATGGGTAGATGGGGGACTGAATGGGAGGAGAGATGGGTAGATGGATGACTAAATGGGAGGAGAGATGGGTAGGTGGGTGAATCGGTGGATGGATAAACAGCTAACTGGATGAATGGACATATGGACTTGGATGGCATATTTGGATGTAAGACCCTACGATATGAAGAACATTTGGACGTATAAACCCATGACAATTAACACCATTTTGGATTTACATCACAGGAAACAGGTAAAACATTTCTGTGATCGTTCTTCAATAATTCCATACGCCAACCTTACCTGCATTTATCTCGATTTCAGTATAAAATTTTAGTGTTAATTTCAGCATCGGGATCAATCAATCAATCAATCTCTCTCTCTCTCTCTCTCAAGATGGAAATTTCATGACGTAAAATCCGATGAAAACTCGACCCTGTTTATACGTGTTGCTTCGAGGTTTTGTTTTCACGTTAACCTCATGTTTCGTTTCGATAAATGACACATATCACAGGAGGTGAACTACAAACTGAACTTTGACCCGACACCAACGACCGACCGACGGAAGATGGGGCTTCGGGTTTAGTCGTATCCCATTTGAGAGTTTTATGAATGTGAAGCCCCGAATTAGTCAACAAACCCTACTGCTCAATTTGGATTCGAACTTGTGCATCTTGTTCTTGAATCAGAACCTTATCTCACACATATATAGGGGTTAGGTTAGGTTGGGTTGGGTTAGGTTGGGTTAGGTTGGGTTGGGTTAGGTTAGATTGGGTTAGGTTAGGTGAGCCGTGTCCATCACAACCAGACAATTATCCCCGTCCATCAGATCTTCCCTTTAACAAATCCTCAACATAAAAGACAAATTCACCTCCATGTGTTAAAATCTTACTACACTACATTACCGTCACCACTATACCAAACCTGTGTAATATTAACATACTAATACACTATAAAGACATCAACAAATCCATCAATAAACAGTACATCTTCCTTTACACTTGATTAGAAAGAAAAACAAGAATATATGCCCAGAATCTCAAATTCATTCACTAACATTACGAAAAATTACAAGAGTTAAGAGTCAAAGCAAGATATGTACTGTACGCAATGTTGATGTTATTTTGTTCGCCATCATTGTGTCCTAAAGTTAATCTGTTTTGTGAAGTAAATCCTCGGACTTGGGAACAAATCATCATGTGTACCTTTGAGTATTAAGGTCTTGATCCATTTCCTTGATGTCTACTGTTTGGAACAGGTAACACCACCACAATTGTTTTAACCAAGAAGAAAACGGACGAAAAAAAAAGCTTCTACAAATATCAAGTATTAATTTTCTCTCTTTACAGGATCTAATACTCTTGGAAATGTGTTTAAATTAATCTGATTTGTTTTCATTTATTGTCGATCCTTTATAAGAGGACTTGTGGATCCCCCGAGCCTATCCGGCCATTTTGTTTAAATTTTTCGGTCGCTCTAAAATACCATTAAAACAATATTGTGTATAAACGTTTGGCTCAACTGATGATTTCAAACATGTCCCAACATTTTTTGCCTCAACTCCACATTCTGCAACTCATTTAGGTAGATGTCCCTCACTACACATACACTGGACTATGTGTAATGTTGCAGCTAATGTGTTATCAAGATATTGCACATTATAAGTTCATGTGTGGTCATTATTATATCAAACGGAGGAATTTTAAAGAGCTATTACACCACCTGTATCATTAGTTGTCGCCAGGTGAAGGAATATTTAGGTAGATTATATTTTATTTACTGTAATTAAAGTTTCAATACCCAAGACGTTCCACTATAAGAGTCTTTCAACCTCAGGTAAGGTCTTAAGACTTTCTACTCTAGGTCTTACACCCTGGAGTAGCTGTATCGTCCACATAGGTAATTACTCCACAAGGAACCACAAGTTACACCTTGATGTAATACTTCATTTACTGCCAAACTTTATCGGGAAATATTTTTTCACAAAGAATTTCAAGTTACAATTTCACAGAAAAAGTTACATTACAAACGTTCCTTCGGCTTACAGTTAAACTTTGCAATGTCAAGATATTTTTTTCACTGCAGAGGAAAGTATCCGTCATCATCATCACCACACACACACACACACACACACGCAAAGACAAAACTCCTGTATCCAGATTCTCAAAAGTTTATAAATTAAATTCTTCCCTAAATTTAACAGACAATACATCTATTTGGTGGTTACAAGTTCCCCAAAGAATGCAGTGATGGGTAGGGAAACACTGTGTAACACTGAAGTCCGTTTATTATGGATGAGAGAAATACAAGTGGTGACTCGCGTGTGCCATGCATGGCTCACACAGTCAGACTGAGGCTGCCTTGCCATATGGCAGCCTCGGGGCAATGTTGCCACATAACGTGCAGTGTTGCCACGTGATGATATATATAAATGCTACTCGGCACAGTAGCTTATATACAGGGTTGCTACTCGGCACAGTAGCTTATATACATAACCTACATCTCCCTCCCCCCTCACGCTCATAGTCTTTGTCTTGAGCGGACTTCTTAGTCCTAAGTTGCTCCGAGCGTCGAGGTGCACTGTGGGGCGGATCCTCGTCAGGTGTAGGTGACTCGTCCTCGGTCAGGGGGCCAGCAGCAGGGGGTGGGACTGGCCGGAGGAAGCGGCGGTTCCTCCACCAGACACGGCCGCTCGGCATCCTGACCTTGTAGTCCCGCGACCGGCCGACGCCCATCACTATGCCCACCTTGTCCCAACGTGTCGTCGTCGGGTCCTGGACGCGGGCAAGGGCACCAATCTCCAGTGGCTGAAGAGGGCGGGCATGGTCGTCATACCGAGCCTTGGCGTCCTGGGCACGTGAAGTGGCGCGGCGGTCGCAGCTCTCGGCTCTGGTCTGCCAATCCTTTGCAAAGGCCTTGGCGTGTGCAGGAACGCAAGAGCGGAGAGGGTGACCATACAGGATCTGGGCAGGGGAGCGTCCTGTGTGGGTGGGAGTATTACGTAACTCCAGGAGTCCTTTGTCAAACGCCTCACAGTCTATCTTGCCTGAAGGGGCCACCTGGAGGATGAGGTGCTTGACTGTCTTGACCGCAGCCTCAGCGTGGCCGTTTGACTGTGGGTTGTGGGGTGTTGACACGATGTGGCGGACTCCCCAACGCTCCAGGAATCCTGTGAAGTCCCGGCTGGTGAACTGTGGCCCACCGTCCGTCCGCAGACGTACGGGGACGCCCAGGTCACGAAAGAGGTGCCGGAAGTGGCGAATGGTGGCCGCGGACGTCGTGTCCGAGCCACAGATTACCACCACAGGCCAGCCAGAGAGTCGGTCGGCGACAACCAGGAAATGTTTCCCAGCTGTGCTGAAGAAATCAGCCGACACGGACTCGAAGGGCCTGGTGGGTTCGTCGTCGCACAAGAGGGGCTCTTGCTGTTGACTGGGCTGCATGATCTAGCACGGCTCACAGGCACGGACCGTATTGACGATATCCGCGTCAATGCCGGGCCAGTACACAGCCTGCCTTGTGCGGCGCTTGGTGGCCTCTGCTCCACGATGGCTGTCGTGTAAGCGGGTCAGAACGCGACGACGGAGAGCTGCAGGACGAGGTTCCCATCTGCGTAGAGGTCCTCACGTATCTTCCAATACGGGCATAGGGCGTTGTGGAGGTCAAAACGGTCGCGAGGGAACCCAGTCCTCACACTCTCCAAGAGCTGAGTGTAGGAGGGGTCGTCGCGTGCCGCGGTCCGTAGTTCCTCAAGGGCCAGATCGCTGTCGGATGGCGACACTGAGGCCTGGGTGCTGGCGAGGGACTGTACGGCCTGCAAGGTGACGATGTTGCTGACGGAGAAACCGGCCTCGGTGCTGGGCATCTCGTCTTCAGGTGTAGGGCGGCTGACTGGGGAGCGGGAGAGGGCATCCGGGATGCACAACTCCTTACCTGCGCGCCAAGCCGCGGTGAAGACGAAGGCAAAATCTTCTCCTTCAGGCGCTGGAGGCGGGGATTCTCGATGGCGTCCAGCGAATAGTGGTTAAGAATGGGGACCAAGGGCCTGTGGTCTGTGATGAGGTCGAAGTGCTGTAGGCCAATCAAGTAGAACTTGCACTTCGATAAGGCCCATACCAGTGCCAGCAGCTCCAGCTCGATGGTAGCGTAGCGAGACTCAGCATCGGTGAGGAAGCGAGAGCCACACTGTACGAGCCGGTACTTTCCTCCACCGTGATCCTGGAGAAGGGCGTAACCAACCCCGTACAGGCGCGAGGTGTCTGTCTGAAGGACGGTGGGGAGCGCTGGGTCGAAAGTAGCGAGGATAGGTGGACTTGACAGGGCCTCCTTCACCTTATGAAAGGCGAGGGCGTGGTCAGGGGTCCACGTGAACGTCCTCTTGGGGCTCATCAGGGGGCGGAGAGGCCCGGCAGCGGTGGAGACGTCAGGAGAAAATTCTGCCAGCTGGTTCACCAGGCCCAAGAAAGACCTGAGATCCGTAAGGTTGGCAGGTTTCGCAAAGTCCGCTATGGCGCGAACTTTCTCCGGGTTAGCAGCAATGCCATCCCCTGAGAGTCGGTAGCCGCAGAAAGACACTGCAGGTGCGGCCAAGACGAACTTCTCGGCATTCAGAGTGATGCCGTGCGTCCTACACCTGGTCAGTACCTCGTCGATGCGGCGAAGATGCGTCAGGTAGTCCTCATCGTAAAGGAGGACGTCGTCCACTACCTTCACGCAGTTGGTCACGCCTTGAAGTGCCATGTCACCACGGAGACAGAAGGCGTCCCCCGTAGCAGCGAATCCCATAGGGCCACGGCAGTAGCGGAAGCGTCCGTAAGGCGTGATGAAAGTGGTCAGTGGCTGATCCTTCTTCTTCAGTGGGATCTGCCAGTAACCACAGAGGGCGTCCATCGTCGAGAAGTGCCGTACCTTCGGATCCACACTCCGTATAGCTGCAAAAGGTGTGGGTGAAGGGTGGGCGGGACTGGACACCTGGCTGTTAAGCTTAGACAAGTCGGTAGTAATCCGCACTCCACCGTTAGTCTTAGCCACAGCAACTAGAGGGTGGCACCAAGGGGATGGGTCGTCACCAACGGGTACGATGACACCCTGGGCCACCATGGAATCCAGTTCCTTCTTGACTGAATCCCTGAAGGCGAGAGGAATCAACCGGGGAGTGTGTATGGCAAACGGCTGTGCATCTTCCCGCAGGTGTATCCTCATAGGCGGACCCGCCATAGCCTTCAGTGGCGTGGTCCGTAGGGCCTCCTTCGTCACCAGCACATCCGAGTACTCCTTCAGGAAGTAGGCCCTTGCGGCTGAAGGAGACGTCTCGCTGTGAAGAGGAAGCAGCCGTGACTTGGGTGATGGCGGGGAGGGAGTGGACGCGGGTTCTGGGCAGATCTATGTGGCAGCGCCAGGCGCGTCGCTCGTCGACTCACGCACCCTGCTGGCGGTGTAACGAGCAGCTGGGATCTGCTCGGGAAAGTTTCTGGGCACCACGCCTAACTCCTTGCAGTGCTCCCACGACAACAAGGGTGTAGCGAGAGTAGGCTGCACGTCGATCCATCGGTGACACGACCTGTCGCCGTAGATGATCTCTGCTTGAAAGGAGCCCACAGCGTCCGGCATCTGGGAACCGTCCGCATTGTAGTACAGCAGCTGCGGCGGTGGTCCCAGGTCACGTTTGGTGAGGCCCAGTTTCTCGAGGTGCTTCAACCCAATCACCGTAGTATCAGCGCCGGTGTCCGGTATCACCTCGATGTGACCCGACACATCACCGTGTGTGACGGCGACGCGGATAGTAGGGGAAGAGGTAGCCCTGGGGCATGTGGTCGATTCCACCCTCCTGATGTGACTCCGTTGCTGCTTGGGGAGGCGTGGGCCATCTGGAGGGGGCTGCGTGCGAACCACCCCGATGGAAGTGCGCTGCTGTCCTCCTCGTCTCGGGCTTTTGGGCTTGGGTTGGCGGCAGCACTTGTCGTAGCGTCCATAGCGACCGCAGGCCTGACACTTGTGGCCTCGTGCAGGGCACCTGTCTGTGTTGGACCAGTGGCCCTTACGGTCACATCCACGACACAGTGCGTCGGCGGCCGGGCAAGTCTTGGGGCCATGCTGCTTTCCACAGCTGCCACAGGAAGCACTAGGCGGAGGCGTGGAAGAACGTGTGGCAGCCTTCATGTTGTTGGCCGCCTTCTTACCCTTCTTGTACTGAGAGATTGCTCTCACAGCAGGAGGGGCCCGTAAAGCAGAGGTGGCGGACTTGGTGGCCTCGTATGACCGACATTCAGTCACTACCACCTGGAGTGTGGAGGAAGCGTCCAGGGGGATGAGTCGCTGCATCAACTCTTGTGCCTGACACCTGTCAAGATCCCGTGCTTGATCCAGGCTTCCTCACATTCCCGGCTGTGCGCCTTGCAGACGTCGATCTCCTCTGACAAACTCTTCAAGCGTACAAAAAAGTCGTCAAAGGATTCGTTCTTCGCCTGCTTGCAGCTGGTGAAGGCACAGCGACGTAAAGCCTCGTTGTTCCGACCTTTAACGTGCTCCTGTAAAAGGTCGAGCACATCCGTCACTGAAGATGTAGAATCGGGAGGCACTTGCAACCTTGTGCTCCAAAACTCTCTGGGTCTCCAGTGACAAACACATCCGCAGTTGGATGAGCTGTTTGTTTGGAGGCATGCTATCAAGGTCCACCATCGTGGAGTAATCTGTCCAACGCCACCTCCACTCACGAAAAAGCTGAAACGTGACGTCTGGTGAGAGGGCGGGTGGGGGTTGAACAGATGCCTTGGGAGCTGTTGGGGTAGCAAGGGTACCTGCAGGACGCTGGTGTGGTGGAGGAGGGAGGGTACTGGCGCCTATATGCGCGCTACCTGCGAGTGAGGGAGGGTGGGTTAGCGCCGGGGTCGCCAATAGTGCCTCAAAACGCAACTTTTCCTCCTCTCTTCATGTCTCCTCCCTCTGAAGTTCCATCTCTCTACGTCTCTCGTCCCGGTCGTCCATCCACCTCAGAATTGTGGCAATGTCCGTCACTGGAGGTGGAGGATGAGAGTCTGCGCCCGGTGGAGGAGAAGGTGGTGGGGAGTCGTGTCTCCCTTCTTGACGTTGTCCCTTCTTACCTCCCATCTTTGTGTGTGCGTGGACTGCACTGTTTAGTATATAAAGTGGCGCCTCAACAGCTCGAACCACATATATATATGACATAAACAGCGCAGAGATCACGCATATAGTCCACTGTTCTGTCCGTGAGCGAGTGCGTGCGTGTGTGCGTGTGTGTGTGTCTGAGAGATTGCTTCGTGGTGGCCTTAATGCCGGTGGCTGGAGACGCGGCGGGAGTGAGACCGTCAGTATCACCCGGGATGTCACAGGAGAAGGGTGTACGCCTGCGTGCTCCATGAGTACCACCAAAAACAGGCCAATGCTCAACTCTCAGCTCTAGACACACACTAATACACTGACACTAACACTGCCACCGTCACTAAAACGCACTGTGACGGAGCAACACTGCACATCGCGGCGAAACACAGCGCAACACAACACAACACACTATGAGTCGACGCGCATGACGCGCATCACCGGCAGACGTAACTGTCTCGGCACCGTTCACACACTTTGTAAGTCCACAGATCCTAGGCACTGCGCCATGGTGGTTACAAGTTCCCCAAAGAATGCAGTGATGGGTAGGGAAACACTGTGTAACACTGAAGTCCGTTTATTATGGATGATAGAAATACAAGTGGTGACTCGCATGTGCCATGCACGGCTCACACAGTAAGACTGAGGCTGCCTTGCCATATGGCAGCCTCGGGGTAATGTTGCCACATAACGTGCAGTGTTGCCACGTGATGATATATATAAATGCTACTCGGCACAGTAGCTTATATACAGGGTTGCTACTCGGCACAGTAGCTTATATACAGGGTTGCTACTCGGCACAGTAGCTTATATACATAACCTACACTATTTATCATAGAGTATGTGAACAATATCGACGCCATATTGGTTACCATCTTTGAGTCATATAATTAGTTAGCTACATAGTGTTAATTATTTAGTTAAATAGGAAAAAAATAATCTACTAGCGTGTGTTGTGACCAAAATAAATCAACATTGTATTTACTTTCTCCTCCAGGGGGCACTAAGTCTAGAGAAATGACACAATTGACATCTACATAAAGTGACTGACCAAGGGTAGATATTGGCTACATTTTGTGTTACTTTTAGGTCGTAAGAACACACAGAGCTGCTCTTAAGGATGTTTACCACAATACACCTCAGCCAGTTTCTCATTCACTAAGGTCAAACAATAAATCTGGTTCACAAGATACACAGTAAATTTTATTAGAATACAATAATCAATTACTGTATTATTGTATTGAGGCGAATAGTCTTATGGTGTTAAGATGTGTTCTTAAGCCACGAAGGTAAACAAAAGGTATTCAATATCTGCCTTAGTTGACGATGATCTGTAGATGTTAGCAAGTCCTCCTCCTCCTGCTCTCGAGTAAGGCAAGGAAGGCCTCACCTGACCAAAATTGTTAATTAAGATAGATTACCTGAAGATTAACCCTCCCAGCTTATTTCAACTAATGATTAACCTAACGCTACCTGGGAAATTAAGTTAGGTTAGATTAAGTTAGGTTAGGTCAGGTCAGGTCAGGTCAGGTCAGGCAGTGCCAGTGTAGTTAATCTTGAGGTTAAATAAACTAGAAGCTAATCTTCACATGAGCCACTAAGACACTTTGACGGAGGCGGTTACGTACAACAGGAAAGCTCTGATAACATATAATGTACAGTATATACCGTTTAAGTTGCATCAGCAGCTCTATACACCACTTATTGACTTACTCATTCACTGCCGTAGAAATATTAACTTCTCTAACAGGTTTCTATATGGTTCCCAGTCATTATAATACGACCTTGTAAAATCAAATGATCTAAATTAAACTAAATGTATCCAAATTAAACTTATTAGCTAACAAATCCTTCTAAAACACGATATATGCAAATAAATAGTTCTAAATTCAACTTAACTTATCGTAATATAACTATTATAACTAAACCATTTTAATTAAACCTAACCTAAACACCTCAAGTGCCACAAACAGAAGGAAAAAAACACCTTTAATATTATCGTGTAAGAGGTCCCTGTAACCCACTAACTCCAGGTAATGCATCTATATCAATCTACCTGCGTCGGAAGCTCTATACGTGACTATGATCGTTACCCACTGCTGGAGAACATTTGTACTTCTATAATTACCCCTGGAGAAACAATGCACCAATTTACGATTTATTTATTTTATTTTTCATTTATTTTTTATTCTTGGTCCATACTGTAAACATCGCCCGCTTGTGAGTCCCGTCAGCCATTTTGTTCTAACTTTCGGGGATTCTAAAATAAACTATAAATAAATAAATAAATAAAACAAGCATCTTTTGTTTTTCTAACCCATGAGCTGTGAGTCTTCATTATATACTTCAACATTACTGTAAACTAAGGCTAGAGAGGGTGTGTACAGTACCAGTGGAGCCAAGACGAGAAGGTATTTCAAATCCCTAAAGGGTTTTACAAGTGGAGAGTCTTACAAGTGGAGGGTCTTACAGGTGGAGGGTCTTACAAGTGGAGGGTCTTACAGGTGGAGGGTCTTACAAGTGGAGGGTCTTACAGGTGGAGGGTCTTACAAGTGGAGGGTCTTACAGGTGGAGGATTTTAATAAGGATAAATACAGCAAGTCTTACAGTTGAATCAGCCAAGTCGAGGAAAACTCTTAAGAGTCATGTAACTTCTACCTGGTGTTACCTGTAATCAAGCTAAGGTATATGTAAGAAGAATATTATCTCGTTACTATCCATTCCTCTTCCACTATCCTGCGAGGTGGTGTATTAATAGGCACAGATACTCATGATAAAGAAGGAATAAAGAGAAAGACGCAAGATACCTAGAAAATGCGACAGAATATACCCACACATGCGTAATCCTAACCCATCCCAACCCAACCCAACCCTATCCTACCCTCAGCTTCACCACAGTACACAAAGTCATTCTTGGTATCAGAGTGACGCATAAACACCCTGTATCGCCTAAGACACATTTGAATCGGATGGTTCGTTGGCGGTTTTATTTCTTCGGTATAAACCAGTGAAGCAATTAGTTCGCGGGAACAGCGAGTCAAAATACTTCACATCAGCTTCGTTTACGACCTCCAGCTGATATTTACTTCTGTTGTCTATATCAATCACATTTTATAATGAAAACAAAAATATGGTTAGTTACTTATAAATGAAAATAAATCATACTTAGATACTTAGGAGTGGGGAAAAAAGATACTGAAGATACTTAAAAATGAAAACACTCTTTGATACTTAAATTAGGACAAAATAAACGGACATAAAGATTTAACTATGAGCGGTGGATATTACGACATGTACCGGCTATCAATACAGAGGCGCTATTTAGCCGTGAAGTTCTCTCAGAAACCCAACAAGACAATATGTGGTCACGTAAAAATTTCAGGTTAATTTTTAACACCATCCGCCATTTTAAACCTTGGCACCTGTAGATTAAGAAAATATATGGTGATATTTTTCTGATGGGATAAAGGTCGTATTTGTCCAGAG
>NW_024734788.1:980000-1157947 GCF_018991925.1 Homarus americanus | reverse complement strand
ACAACGAGTCTGATTATAACAACCACGACCATGCTTAGTAACAACCAATGACCATGATTTTAACAGCCACAAAATGATTATGCTCAACCACGTCCATGAGATTATAAAGCCAACCACGAAAATGATTATAACAACGAAGACCATGCGATATAATAAACATATCATGAGATTATAACGATCGCGACCATAATAAATCCAGAGTCACTATAACAACCACACCATGATTATAACAACCACGACCAGATTATATAAACAAACCACGACAATGATTATAACAACCACGACAATGATTATAACAACAACGACCATGGTAATGATCACGTCGATGATTATAACAACCACGAGTCTGAATATAATAACCACGACCATGAATATAACACCACGACTATGATTATAACAACCACGACCATATGGTTATAACGATCACGACCATGACATAATAACCACGAGTCTGGATTATAACAACCACGACTACGATTATAGCAACTATCGACCATGATTAAAAACAAACCAGCTAAGGATTATAAATAACCACGACCATGATTATATCGAATATGGTGAGGAAGACCAAATCCACGAAAGCGTGATTATAACAACAACGACCATGGATTATAAATAAATCCAGACTATAATTATAATTAACGCATGACTATAATGATAACATCCATGACCATGATAAAAAACCACGACCATGATTATAACAACCACGACCATGATTATAACGATCACGACCATGATTATAACAACAAGAGTCTGATTATAACAACGATGACCATGATTATGAATAACCACGTTCATTTATAATTTAAATTGACGACCATGAACAGTAACGATCACGAGTCTGATTACAGTACCAACCACGAGTTTGAATATAGTAACCACGCATTCATGCTTTATAATAAACTACCACCATGATTGGTAACAACCACAATTATGATTATAACAACCACGAGTAATGATTATAACAACCACGAAAAATGGATTATAACAACCACGACAATGAATATAATGAACCACGACCATGATTATAATAACCAACAGAGCTTCCATTTATAACAACCACGACCATGATTATACCAACCACGACAATGAATATAACAAACACGACCATGATTATGACAATCACGAGTCTGATTATAAACCACGACCAGCGATTATAACAACTACGACAATGATTATAACAACCACGCACGTATGATTATAACCACGAAAATGATTATAACAACCACGACCATGATTATAACAACTACTTAACGTTATGATGAGAATTGACTACTATCTCATGATTATAACAACCCAGAAAAATGATTATGACAACCACGACCATGATTATAACAACCACGACAATGATTATAAATAACCACGCATCTATGATTATAACAACCACGAAAATGATTATAATAACCACGACAAATAATATAACAACCACAATTCATGATTATAACAAACTAACAGAAAATGATTATAACAACCACGAGTCTGATTATAACAACCACGAGCTCGATTATAAATACCAACCACGACCATGATTATAAATAAACTGACGACAATGAATATAACAACCACGCAAGACCAAGATTATGACAACCACGAGTCTGATTATAACAAACGCTTTAATTCGATTATAACAACCACGACCATGATTATAACAACCACGACAATGAATATAACAACCACGACCATAACAACCTACCACCATGATTATCAGCAACCATGACATGATCATAATAACCACGACCAAGGATCATAAAACCACGACCATGATTATAACAACCACGACCATGGTTATAACGATCACGACCATGATTATAAATAACCACGAGTCTGAATAGAATAAACCACTACTATATGGTGAACAGGATCACGACAATGATTATAACAACCACGAGTCTGAATAACAACCACGACCATGATTATAACAACCACGACCATGAATGAGTAATAAACCACGACCATGATTGTAATAACCACGACTATGATTATAACAACCACGACCAGATTATAACAACCACGACCAAGTATTATAAATAACTACGACGATGATTATAAATAACCACGCATCTTCGCGATTATAACACTATTCATATTATAACAATTACGACCATGATTATAACAACCACGACCATGAGTATAACAACCACGACCATGATCATAAAAACCACGACCATGATTATAATCAACCACGACTATGATTATAACAACCTACCACCATGATTATCATACATGACTATGACTATAAATAAACTACGACCATGATCATAAAACCACGACCATGATTATAAAACCACGACCATGATTATAACAACCACGACCATGATTATAAAAACCACAACCATGATTATAACAACCACGACCATGATGGATAACAACCACGAACAGATTATAAGAATCGACGACCATGATTATAAATCCACGAGCCTGATTTATAACAACTTGTGGACCATGATTATAACAACAACGACTGATGATTATAACAACCACGACCATGATTATAACAACCACGACTATGGTTATAACGATCACGACCATGATTATAACAACCACGACCCGTTACTTATAACAACCACAAAAATGATTATAACAACCACGACCATGATTATAACAACCACGAAAATGATTATAACAACGAAGACCATGATTATAACAACCATGAATTCATGATTATAACGATCACGACCATGATTATAACAACCACGAGTCTGATTATAACAACCACGACCATGATTATAAGAACCACGACCATGATTATAACAACCACGACAATGATTATAACAACCACTACAATGATTATAACAACAACGACCATGGTTATAACGATCACGACCATGATTATAACAACCACGAGTCTGAATATAACAACCACGACCATGAATATAACAACCACGACCATGATTATAACAACCACGACCATGGTTATAACGATCGCGACTATGATTATAACAACCACGAGTCTGATTATAACAACCACGACTATGATTATCGCACCATGATTGCTGTAACCACGACCATGATTATAACAACCACGACCATGATTGTAACGACTATGAGTGTGATTATAACAACTACGAGCGTGATTATAACAACAACGACCATGATTATAACAAACTACCTACTCATAATTATAAAACCCACGACAATAATGTAGATAACAACCACGACCGCGATAAAAAACCACGACCATGATTATAACTACCACGACCATGATTATAACAACTAATGACCATGATTATAACAACCACGACCATGATTATAACAACCACGACCATGGTTATAACGATCACGAGTCTGATTATAACAACTAATTTAGTCTGAATATAACAACCACGACCATGCTTATAACAACCACGACCATGATTATAACAACGACGACTATGATTATAAATAACCACGACCATGATTATAACGACCAGACCATGATTACAACAAATTACGACCATGATTATAACGACCACGACCAGATTATAAATAACCACAACCATGATTATACAGCCACGACTATGATCATAGCAACCACGACCATGATTATATAACTTAATCATGATTATAGCAGCGACGACCATGATTATAACAACCATGACCATGGTTATAATGATCACGACCATGATTATAACAACCACGGTCTCATTACAACAACTACTGAATATGATTATAACAAATGACGACTATGCGAAGTTATTATAATGACGACCATGATTATAACAACCACGGGTCTCATTACAACAACCCAAGAGTCTGATTATATCAACCACGACCATGATTATAACAACAACAAACTGAAGGATTATAACACCCACGACCTTGATTATAACAATTCACGACCATGGTTAAGTAAACGATCACGACCATGAAATATAACAACCACGAAGTCTGATTATAACAACCACGACCATGATTATAAATAACAACGACCATGATTATAATAATTCCACGACCATATGATATAACAACCAGACCATGATTATAACGATCACGACCATGATTATAACGATCACGACCATGATTATAACCACGACCATGACTATAAATGTGACTATGGAGTTTGATTATACAATCACGACTATAATTATAACACCACGACTATGATCATAAATAACTACGACTATGAAAAAACTACGACTATGACAATAAATCAATGCGACCATGACGCAACAACCCCGACAATGATTATAATAACTACGACCATGATTGTAACAACCACGAAAAATGATTATAATAACCATTTATTCATGACTATAACAACCACGAAAATTATTATAACAACCAATGACCATGATTATAACAACACGAGTCTGATTATAACAACCACGAACATGATTATAACAACCACGACCATGATTATAACGACCATGAGTGTGATTATAACAACCACGAGCGTGATTATAACAACAACGACCATGATTATAACAACCACGACTATAATTATAAAACCCACGACTATAATGATAACAACCACGACCATGATAAAAAAAACCACGACCATGATTATAACTACCAATGACCATGATTATAACAACCACGACCATGATTATAACAACCACGACCATGATTATAACAACCACGACCATGGTTATAACGATCACGAGTCTGATTATAACAACCACGAGTCTGAATATAACAACCACGACCATGCTTATAACAACCACGACCATGATTATAACAACGACGACCATGATTATAACAACCACGACCATGATTATAACGACCATGACCATGATTATAACAACCACGACCATGATTATAACGACCACGACCATGATTATAACAACCACAACCATGATTATAACAGCCACGACTATGATCATAGCAACCACGACCATGATTATAGCAACCACGACCATGATTATAACAGCGACGACCATGATTATAACAACCACGACCATGGTTATAATGATCACGACCATGATTATAACAACCATGGGTCTCATTACAACAACCACGAATATGATTATAGCAACGACGACCATGGTTATAATGATCACGACCATGATTATAACAACCACGGGTCTCATTACAACAACCAAGAGTCTGATTATATCAACCACGACCATGATTATAACAACAACGACCATGATTATAACACCCACGACCTTGATTATAACAACCACGACCATGGTTATAACGATCACGACCATGATTATAACAACCACGACCATGGTTATAATGATCACGACCATAATTATAACAACCACGGGTCTCATTACAACAACCACGAATATGATTATAACAACGACGACCATGGTTATAATGATCACGACCATGATTATAACAACCACGGGTCTCATTACAACAACCAAGAGTCTGATTATATCAACCACGACCATGATTATAACAACAACGACCATGATTATAACACCCACGACCATGATTATAACAACCACGACCATGGTTATAACGATCACGACCATGATTATAACAACCACGAGTCTGATTATAACAACCACGACCATGATTATAACAACAACGACCATGATTATAACACCCACGACCATGATTATAACAACCAGGACCATGATTATAACGATCACGACCATGATTATAACGATCACGACCATGAATATAACAACCAGGACCATGATTATAACAACAACGAGCATGATTATAACAACCACGACCATGATTATAACAACCACGACCATGACTATAACGACCATGAGTTTGATTATAACAACCACGACTATAATTATAACACCCACGACTATGATCATAACAACCACGACCATGAAAAAAAAACTACGACCATGATTATAACAACCACGACCATGATTATAACAACCCCGACAATGATTATAACGATCACGACCATGATTAATACAACCACGATTCTGAATATAACATCCACGACCATGCTTATAACAACTACGACCATGATTGTAACAACCACGAAAATGATTATAACAACCACGACCATGACTATAACAACCACGAAAATTATTATAACAACCACGACCATGATTATAACAACACGAGTCTGATTATAACAACCACGAACATGATTATAACAACCACGACCTTGATTATAACAACCACGACAATGATTATAACAACCACGACCATGGTTATAACGATCACGACCATGATTATAACAACCACGACCATGATTATAACAACGACGACCATGATTGTACCGACAATGACCATGATTATAACAACCACGAGTCTGATTATTACAACTACAACCATGATTATAACAACCACAACCATGATTATAACAGCCACGACTATGATTATAACACCCACGACTATGATCATAACAACCACGACCATGATTATAACATCCACGACCATGATTATAACAACCACGACTATGATCATAACCACAACCATGATTATAACGACCACGAGTCTGTTTTTAACACCCACGACCATGATTATAACAACCACGACCATGATTATAACAACCACGACCATGATTATAACAAAAACGACCAAGATAATAGCAACCACGACCATGATTATAACAACCAGACTATGATGATAACACCCACAAGTTTGATTATAACAAGAAACGACCATGATTATAACAACCACGACTAACACGACCATTATTATAACAGCCACGACCATGATTATAACAACCACGACTATCACGACTATGATTATAACTACCATGACTATGATCATATCCACAACCATGATTATAACGACCACGAGTCTGTTTTTCACACCCACGACCATGATTATAACAACCACGACCATGATTATAACAACCACGACCATGATTATAACACCCACGACCATGATTATAATAACCACAATTATAATTATAACACCCACGACCATGATTATAACAACCACGACTATGATTATTACAACCACGACCATGATTATACAAACCACGACTATGATTATAACAACCACGACCATGATTATACAAACCACGACTATGATTATAACAACCACGACTATGATTATAAGAACCACGACCATGATTATAACAACCACGACCATCTATCGCATATACTATAGGAATAGCCTTGTGTCTGTGTGTGTGTCTGTTCTAGGCAGCAGAATCGGTACAATCGTTTTTCATCAAACTTGGTTGAAAAATCGCAAATTATTCGTAGAGTGGAACAAACCTGGTCCCATGCCGTTGGCTTTTTAGGAAGACATTAATTCACCATTTTATTTACGCTGGAAAACGATGTCGCTGTACGCTGTCAGCCGGACGGCGAACCGGGCACGAAGGGCCGACGATCACTTGTACCTACTATTGGGAGAGAGAGTTGCATCATACCTCGACACTCGGCCTAGACATAACATCCACTGGATGTTTAATACGGCTATAACCCATGAACAACCTCTAACCTCAATAGGTCACTGAATAATGTATGTTCATAATTATACATCCATGGTTGTAAGTAATTACCTACTTACTCAGAGAAAGAAATCGCCGAGTTGTCTTCAGCACCCGACCCATGCATGGCTCAGACCACTGCGACACGGATCATCGGCTCGTCAGAGCCAAGCTCTCACTTCAAGTCGCCCCAAATCGGCGAAGACAGTAAGCCTTCAAAAGAGGTTTTAACACTAAGCGTCTGAAGGATCCATCGGTAGTATATGCTTTGAGAGAGGTGCTCGAACATTAGCTGATAAACAACCCGACAACATACAACCCAAATCCCAGTGCCGAATAGGATATTCTCGACACTGTCATGACAAAATCCTGTGGAGAGACCCAAGGCCAGATCGAAAGAATACGCCAGGACTAGTTTGATGAAAATGACCCGGATATCAATATACTCGTTGAAGATAAACGTGCTGCTTTAGCTGACTTGCATAACAACCCTCAGTCTCAGACAAAGCTGATACCTTCCGCAAGAAGAAAGCAGCGGCCCAGCGGGAACTTTGCAATCTAAAGAACAACTGGTGTCCTGAAGAATGGCACCCAGCCTGAGTTTTTCCCTATCCAAACAGAGGCAAAACAATGATGTGTAATGGCACCAACTCTCTTTTCCATTTTCTTAGCTGCCTTCCTTACTCGTGCTAGTGCCAATGTAGCCGGCGGGGTGGATATCGAGTACCAGATGAAGGTCTTTTCAACATAAGATGACTCCAGGCAGGAACAAAGGTGTCGGCAGCTTCCATTACTGAACTTCAGTATGCAGACGACCTCAACCTCGTCCTTCAATCTGAACGCGACCTACAAGGAATCCTGTACAGTTGCCCAGATGCGCATGCACACTTCGGCCTTTAGGTGAGTGTATACATATTTAGATTCTCTTTCAGGCTGCCCCTGGTTCAGCTACACCTCCACCATCCCTCCAGCTTAATGATACTACCCTCTCTAATGTTAACCACTTTCGGTATCTAGGCTCCCACCAGTCCACCACCGCGGACATTGATGAAGAGATTCAACATCGGATCAGATGTGCATCTCAAGCCTTTGGCAGACTCCGTACCCGTGGCTTCAGCTGTAGGGAGCTGAAATTATCTACAAAGTTGCACGTATATAGGGCAGTGGTCCTCCCCACCCTGCTATATAGCAGCGAGACGTGGGTCACATACAGGAGGCACCTCAAGGCACTTGAAAACTTTTACCAACGTAGTCTATGTTCCATCCTCCGATTTCGCTGGGAAGACAAGAGAACAATGCCAGTATTCTCGCTGACACCAACTGTAGGAGCATTGATGCTACCATTATCTACAGTATGAACAATTATGCTGGAATGGTCATGTTACCCGCATGGACGATAGTAGACTGCCAAAGCAGGTACGTTACAATCACCTAACGAATAGTAAACGTAACGCTGGCGGGCAACTGAAAAGATATTTAGGATTGTCTTAAGACAAACCTGAAAAGTGCCAAATCGACCTCCTCACCTGGGAGACGATTACTCCACACCTTAACGCTTGGAGGTGCACCACACAAGGAGGTGTCAATACTTTCGAGTGTATGTGTATGTAAGGATCGAAAGAGAAGAGAAAGTGAAAGACGGACAGAAATTCCTCTCATTTCCTGTTATTGTTGATCCAACCACTAATACCCAGTAATGTGAGGGAGGTAGAGCAGGGAGAGTCATACTCCGTGATGAAGGTTGGACTAACACGGCAGCAACATGCTACCCCAGGACCCCACACACCTCTGGTCGAGCCTGCCCACCATCAGCAATCACCAGGGATGCTGCGCTTTATCTCGCTCTTCCGCTTTGTTTGTACCTCATTTACATACACAAATAAGGGAGTGAGAATAGTGAATTTCAATTTCAAAACGATAAAACCATTTCCAGCTCTAATCGACGTGTAGATGATTTCTGGTATTTCATGTGAGTGAAATAATAGTTTGTGATATTTTGAGGTTGGACGCAAATCTAAGTGAAAAGGTAAAATATTGGGAAAATGTTCTTATCGCATTATAAAGTGTGCTTACGTATTTCAAACCTGATGGTATAGTGCACATATTTATAACCCTTGACTGGTGAGATACTGGCAATAACATGTCTGCTTGCTCTTATATGCTCACTCCCCCCGGCCACCGAAATCACTTTGAAAAAATCTTAAAAATTATTGATTTAATTGAAATATATTCTCCAATCTTCGTTTAAAAATGTTACTGATTTAATATAATTGTATAATAATTCAATCTACACTACACTATCCGGGACCAGATTAAAGCTTAACTTGCAATAATTCTGAAACCTGTTTACATATCAATGGGAATGAAGAATGTATCAAGTCTCTCTTCAAACCTCAGGCTTTTTTCTTCACTACCAAATAATTAAACTCTCTCTCTCTCTCTCTCTCTCTCTCTCTCTCTCTCTCTCTCTCTCTCTCTCTCTCTCTCTCTCATCTATAGAGCTATTTCCCCAGAGCTCGTGACCTCTCTAACAGGTGCTACTTACCCATACCTACCTACCTTCCCTCACATTAAGTGTATTTCTACAAAAATACTAACTTCTCCAACTCTCTCTACCGTCACCAACACGAAGATAATAACACAAGCAAAACAAAAATGAGAGGTGATGGAAGAAAAGAAATTATAAAAAGAGAGAAGTTGAGTTGGGGAAAAACAAGAGTAAAATAAAAGTGAAGTTAGGTAAGGAGGAGGAGGAGAGAAGGAGGAGAAGAAGGAAGAACAGGGGAAGGAGAATGAAAATGAAAAATGTCCGTAGAGAAAAATGAGGAAGAGGAGGACTGGAAAATAAGGGGGAGGAGAGGAGTATAGAGGGAGGGGAGGAGAGGAGTATAGAGGGAGGGGAGAAGAGGAAAAGGATGAGGTATTAACTCGTCAAAAATAAGAATATCAACAACATCGTCTCTTTCTCACTTCTTTGCTTTGGTCATAACTACTAACGAGATATTCATTTAAAAGTAAACACACACACACACACACACACACACACACACACACACACACACACACACACACTTTACTCTATGTTAAAAACAAAATGAAAATATCAATTGATATACGAATTTGTCCTTTTGTAAATCATCAAAAATTTTCCTTTAAAAAATACTGGAAAAAGTGTTTGTACGAGAGTGGAAGCAAACAAACTCTGTAATGAAAACAAGTAACTAATCTGTGTTAAAACATCCACAAACTTTTACATTGTAATGAAACTTTAATGAATATATAATCGTGTTTATCAGAACTATAAGTTTTGAATCAGGGAAGATGTGTTCCGTATTTACATTTGGTTTAGCTTGTTGGTCTGTTTGTATTTGTTAGTACTCTGTCATCACAGCGAGTCGGACTACTTAACAGCTAATTTCTGGGAAAATTACAGGGTTAAAACTATACAAAGGTAACTCGGGAAAAATTATCACAGAAATAACATGTAGTTAGTGTTACTTGTGAACAGGGCTGTGCCTTTCTATGGGCCGAGTTAGAGAGGGCCAAGGAAGAAATCTTGAAATTAAAGGAGTGATAGCGAGGATGAAGCAAGAAACGAGACAAAGAAAGCCTGTGCCTGACGAAAACTCAGGCGAATGGAAGGTTGTGAGGAGAGGGACGACCAAACAGGTGGTGAAAAAACACACCAAGGATACGACAACAACAGCTAAGTGTACCAACTCTTTCAGTCCCTTGATAGACGAATTGTACATTAGCATAGTCAGGGACAAGGCTGACAAGGAAGGTACGAAAACCTTAATTGTTGGCGATTCCCAGGTACTGTACCTTGACAGAGCTTTTTGTGGTAAAAATGAAAATAAAATGAGGGTGTGTTTGCCAGGAGCTAGGGTGGGGGATATGTTGACAGAATGGACAATATCTTGTCTGGTAATGGAAACAAACCCATTATGTGCCTCAGTGTTGGAGGCAATGATATTGGCCGGTGTAGGAGTGAGGAGCTTCTTGATAAGTTCAAGACAGCTATAGAACGTATTAGGTCGAAGGGAGGGATCCCTATCATATGTGGTGTCATGCCTAGAAGGAGAGTTGACCATGAAATGGTTGTCAAGGGCAGTTAGTGTCAACGGCCATCTTGAAAGATATTGCAAGTCAATAATCAGTCCCATTCATTGACAACTGGGACAACTTTTATTGCAGAAGGGACCTTTATGCTAAGGATGGGGTGCATCTGTCTGGGGATGGGGTGGTGGCCCTGGCTGGCTCTCTCGAGAGGGCAGTTCAAAAGATGTCGAAGTCTTTAAACTGCTAGGAGAACATATGAGCACGGGGGTGGAGGAGACTGCAGTGGGAGCGGGTAAACAAAGTAAAGGGTAACAGGGAAATAGTGCTAGGAACGTTGACAAAACTAAATTAGGCAGGGAGTTAAAACCTAAGTGAGACAAAGAGAGGACTCAGAACACAACTAACTTACTGTAAATGTCTACTTCGTAAACAGTAGAAGTATGAGAAAGAAAATGGATGAAATCAGGGCGTTGGAATGTACCGAAAAAATCTATATAATAGCTTTCACCGAAACATGGATAAACTTAGGCTCACGAGAGTTACCTGTCGATTACCAAATTTCAGGTTACAAATTATTCCATACCAATAGGCAGATTAGGAAAGGAGAGCGAATAGCAATCTTTGTCAGGAATAATCTAAAGCAGGGGTTCTCAACCAGGGGGGAATTCCCCCCAGGGGGGGAATTCAGGTTTTCGGGGGGGGGGGGAAACTGATTCGGGAGCAAGAGATATGTTCGATGAGAAATCAATCACAGAATTTTGGCCCTTGATGTGCGATTCCTATCCAAAAGTGGCAGAAAGAGCTATCCGTGCATTGCTTCCGTTTGTGTCGACATATCTTTGTGAGTCAGGCTTTTCAACTCTGTTGCAAATTAAAACGAAGCAACGTAGTAGATTAGAGGTAGAAAATGACCTGCGTTGTGCCCTTTCAAGCACTCCTCCGCGTATCCCAGAATTGGCGAAGAAAAAACAATCACAGGTTTCTCATTGACTGTAATCTTCATCTGAATAAAATTAATTACAAATTTACAATATCCTGGTATTCTATTGAACTTTTTGTTTATTGCATTATGCTTCAGTTTGGTCTGTTAAGTAATTCATTATAAATATATAAAAAACTATTTTACTTTTATTCAAGTTTTATAAATCCATCAACATTTTCAATTGGCATTTAATTTGTAAAACTCCACTATAAAAATAATCCATGTAAAATTGTAAATGTATATGTACTAATATGGAAAAAATAAAGGATTTTCAGTATTATATGCATATTATTTGGAATGCAGTTTTTGAGGCAGACAATCTTGGAAAGGAGGGGGTAATGACATCCTGACATATGGTGAAAGGGGTGCATGGGGCAAACAAGGTTGAGAACCACTGATCTAAAGTGTAAAATAAATAAGGAAATAAAAACTGAGCGGAATACAGAAACAATTTGGATAGAATTAATCGATGGTAGGGAAAAATTAATCATAGGAGTAATATATAGATCTCCTAATCTTGATAAAGTTAATGAGCGACTTATTTGGAATGAAATGCGCAGGGCTTCCATACAAATCAAAGTCTGTATAGTAGGCGACTTTAACTTTAGCCAAATTGATTGGACTGACCTTACGTGTAACTCAGTATCAGAGGATTTTCTTGAAACAATCCAGTACTGTTTCCTAAGCCAAAATATAACTGAACCCATCCGGGGTAATAATATATTCGATTTAGTTCTGTCAAAAAGAGAAAACCTCATTAGGAATGTCGAGGTAGGGAACGAACTTGCTAACAGAGATCACAATGAAATAAGATTCCAATTAGAATTTCAGGGCAGCAGCAAGGAAAATTCCACTAAAGTCCCAGATTTCAGAAGGACAAACTTTGATAGTTTTAAGAGGCGGCTGAGAGAAGGGGTATCACGCTTGGGGGTGAATTACATGACCTCACATGATGTGACGTTACACAATGTACCCACAGAGGGCGACCTCACCTTACCTGGAGACCTGACGGTTGAGGATGACCTTATCACGAGATCTGAGGTTGGCAAGATCCACAACAATTTAAATGAGTTACTTAATGCACAAAGGCAGAACACACTATACAGAAAACTCAGATCAAACAACAATGACCCTAATGGATAAATAATTATTTAAAGAAAATTATTGGACAAAGGAAGGCTATAGGTAGGAGAATAAATCGTGGTGAAGTTTACATCCGAGATTATTATAAGGTATTGGCCGGTAAGGTTAAGACCGAGATAAGAAAAGCAAAGAGGAATAATGAACTGAAGGTAGCAAGGAAGGCGAAGTCAAACCCCAATGGATTCTATCAAATGTATCAAACTAAAACACGAGAAAAGATTGGACCAATACAGTAAGATACCGGCGAGTTAACTGATAACGAAGGAGAAATGAGCAATTATCTGATTAAATATTTTTCCACAGTTTTCACCACCGAAAATTTAAACATGATACCTGAGGCACCGATTCAATACAGAGATAGTTAAGAAAATAAAGTAAGCGAGATAGCAGTGACTAGTAACGGTGTTTCTTAAGCAAATAGACTAACTAAAGCCTAACAAGTCACCAGGTCCCGATGAAATATTTGCCAGAGTAATAAAGGAATGTAAGGAAGAGCTTAGTATGCACTTAACAAAGTTGTTTAACATGTCCTTAAAAACGGGTATAGTACCAGAATCCTGGAAGATAGCAAATGTAATACCAATTTTCAAGAAGGAAGATAGATCACTATCCTCTAACTACCGTCCAATCAGTCTAACATCAATTATAGGCAAATTACTGGAAGCAATAATTTCAAACTCTATTCGAAATCACCTGGAGAAGCACAAGTTGATCAATGATTCCCAACATGACTTCACAAACGGGCAATCATGTCTAACTAATCTATTCACATTCTTTTCATCTGTTTCAAATCAGTTGTCGAGGGGCACAATTATGATATGATATATCTCGACTTTAGCAAAGCATTCGACAAAGTCCCTCACGAAAGACTAATAAGAAAAGTGGTGGCTCATGTCATTAAAGGATATTCTAAAATGGATTAGGGCATGGTTACATGACAGGAAACAACAAGTGAGCATTAACGGCACTAAATCCGATTGGAGCAACGTCACTAGTGGAGCTCAGCAAGGTTCAGTACTTGACCCTTATTATTTATTATATACAGAAACGACATAGATATGGGCGTAGACAGCAACATATGTAAATTTGCTGAGGACACTAATATAGGGCGTATAATTAAATCTGACGAGGACTCCGCAAAACTACAGGAACATCTAAACAAATTATTCAAATGATCTGAAAAATGGCAGATGAAATTGGATGTGGACAAATGTAAAGTACTCAGTATAGGTGATGTAAACAGAGAAACCAGATACCAGATGAACAACGATGTTATTGAGAAATCTGACTGCGAGAAACATTTAGAAGTAATGATAAGTAGGAATGCTAAACTAAGTAAACAATGTGTATTTGCTCGAAACAAGGCTAATAAAGTACTTTGGTTCAAACAAAGGAGTGTTAGTTACAAGACTAGCGAGGTAATCCTAAAACTATAGCTTGCGCTTGTGAGACCTCACTTGGTTACGCAGTTCAATTCTGGTCACCGTATTACAGAATGGATATATAATCCTTGGAAGGAATTCAGAGGAGAATGACAAGACTAATCCCGGGCATTTAAAACGTTGAGTACAGAGACAGGTTAAAGCATCTAAATTTGCACTCCCTCGAGAGACGTAGAGTGAGGAAAGATATGAGAGAGGTGTATAAATGGAAGTCAGGGCTAAACAAAGGGGACATTACAAAGGTATTCAAACTATCCAACCAGGAGTGAACTCGTAACAATGGTTTTAAATTAGAGAAATTTAGATTTAGGCACGAAATAGGTAAACACTGGTTTGGAAATAGAGCAGTGGACGAGTGGAACAAGTTACCAAATATCATCATTAACTCGAATACACTGGATAGCTTCAAACATAGGTTGGATGGATATATGAGCAATAGGGGTTGGGTGTAAATGGGACTGCCCAGTAGGGCCAATAGGCCCGCTGCAATTTCCTCCATTCTTATGTTCTTATGTTGTGACCCATGTTCCGATTTTCATTTTTATGTTAACTTATACACCTGACATTTTCATATTTGATGAAGTTCTTGAAATTCTGAGAAAAAAAAACATTACGGCTTAACTGGTGTAAATATATTTTTTCATTACCTGTAAAAACTTCACATTACATTATACGAGTATACTCATTTTCCGTCCATGGTTGTAGGTCTGTGTGACAAGAGATATAATACCAACCACCACTTTGATCCATTACCTTCAGGCAGTAATTACATTCTAGAAGCTTATCCCTGCAAACATACTTATTTCATGGGGGATAATTTCAGGTCAAAAGGCCAAGGTCAGTAAGGCCCCTAATTACAGAGAATCACACTATGCAACGAGGCCTGTATGACTGCAGGAACATGGTCTTTATTGTACACTGTTGTCTGATGTTGTGCAGAGACTGTGATGTTCTACGGCCGTCATGTAAGAGACTTTTGTTCTTATATACAGATCCTAAGATGTTTAGGGGAGTAGTGAGTAACAAGTTTTGGAGGCATGTCTTAAAAAGTTCAGAGCGATGTTTTATGGATTATCCTCCTAGAAAAGCCTGTTGGTTGATTCTCTCTTTCAAAATAAATAAATAAGTAAAAATATAAAATAAGTAAATCAAATAAAAAGTCACGTGAGCATGGAGATGCCTGAGGAATTAAGAACAATATTACCCACACCGTTGATAAGAAAAACAACTTTTGCGTTTTGCTTGTGGAATTTCGTCATATTTCCATATTTTCCACATTAGACACTTTCTTCTATAACTGCACAGTACTTACATTTTCTAATGAGGTAAAATACAAATTTTACGTAATCACTACATAATTATAATACTCACATATGGAAGGAAACATTATTTAAATTATCTCATGGATTACCCAGCTTTAACAGTACAGTACAGTACAGTCTCCAGACTTGAAATTACGCACGAGTGAGTGAGGTGTAGATGAGACTGTCACTGGGTGTCCTGCTGTGGGTTTGAGTGAGGGCGGTGGGATGATGTGGTGACTGGGTAAGGGGGATGATAGGGTGGGTGAGAGACAGAGAGGGAGTGAGTGAAGGTTACTTCCTGAGGGAGTGGGGAGGGGTGGCGGCATGAGGGAGTAAGCCAGGAGGGATTGAGTAAGGGAATGAGGGGGGGAGGGGTAGTCAGTGTGGGTGGCATGCTAAAGGTTGGAGTGAGTGAGGACTATTGGGTTAGGTATTAAATGAAGAAGGGGGGGGGTGAGAGAGGGAGTGAGGAATGGAAGGGGAGGGGCAGGGTGGAGTGAGAGAGGGAAGACCCGGGAGAGAAAGTTGACTCAGGTCGTGATTATCTCCTGACGTGACGCAACTCATTACAGAAACTCCAAAGTTGGGACAGACTGAATTCAATTTACTCGTGATTCATACAAGAGGCGAAGACGAACCCTGACACACACACACACACACACACACACACACACACACACACACACTTAGAAGAGGAATGATTACATTTGCGTCATCATAAACACAACTATATTTTCAGGAAATTCCAACTATAATCTGTATTTACCATTGTGTGAATTTTCTCCAAGTCTACCATGTTGTGTTATTCCAATGTGCACACGAAATAATATTCTGTAAGGCTACACCATTTATTCCGCCTTTATACTCTGTAAATTAACATACACTAAGTGACACACGCTTTTCTTTCCAACAGCTCATCATCAGGGAAGTACGAAGACCAATGTATTTTCCTGCACAGTTAACACGCTATTAGACAGTTTTAGCCACTCGGTAACACACCAGACACTACACAGACACGCTGAGTAACGGACATAAATTAATCCTTCACCTCATAAACTTCTTTAAAATCTTTCTCCCGCGCTGTTGACCTCCGAGATATTGTCCAGAACTTGGGATACGTAAATATAAGTTCAGTAATTTGTTCCCTCGGATTTAGGTGTGAGAAAATGCATCTATTTACAGTAGAGTTTTAAAAGTAAATTTCAACGCCGTATCAATCGTTCAATCGTAGCTCAAGTGATCAAATTAAAGATGTGTGTGTGTCGGTATTAACGTGTAAGAATAAAGGTATTAATCTCAGTGACTCAGGACATTGTCTGGTTGTTATTAGTGATGGAGGTCTGCTGTCATGTGTTCCGAGCACTGGCTTGTTATATAGAGGTCATGTTATTGGTCTCTTTTAATAGGGTCATGTTACTTGTCTCTTATAATGGGATCATGTTACTGGCCTCTTGTAATGGGGTCATGTTACTGTGCTCTTATAATGGGGTCTTAATGAAGTTATAATGTACTACTGAGCTTCAACAGCTAAGGTCTTTAAGAAAGTATTCTAGGCTAGCAAATGTACTAATTTTATCAACAAATAAAACACAAAAGAGAGAGGATGCATAATACACACTGACAGATTACAGACTTAGTATTGTAATCTGGTGTAAACTGATGATATGTCTCGCTTCACTGATTTTGACAGATAGGCAGAAACTCATTAACATTCAAACATATTTTTTTTTCAAATTTTCTTTTTAAAGTCACATGCGTGTCACTCTGATGCAGCTCCCATTAACTATATTAATTTTTAAGTATAATAAAGTGAAAACATTCTTCACTGCAAAAAGCTTTAATCAAATATATTACCTTAACCAAAAAATTTATGACACAAGTAAATTAGAACTTATGTCCAATATCCTCAAAAGGTGCAAAAAAAAGAATTATGATATATTGTTTATAAGAAAATAATGTAATTCATGGGTGAAACATTTGCATGCACTGGACTCGATATTAAAGTAATAAATTTTTGTTTAACACACGGTACCACGAAAAAATTTCAATAAAGAAAATTGAGTAAACGGCGGAATAAAGTTTCTTAAATCAAGGCTAACAAGTGGCCCCATAATTAATTACTTACCAATTGTCATTTATCATTACAGGTTTAGAATATTCTCTCCCAAAATTATCCTTGAAAAACGTAAAGAAATTCATTCACATACTGTAAAATATTTCTTTGCTTAAACCTCTGTGGACAAAAGACAACGAATCTCGCCTGAAGAAGACTTGGTATCTTTATAGTAACACCAAATACGACGGCACACAGGGCATAGCAGAAGCTGTCCCTCAAGTACTTCGTGTAGGAAAACTGATTATATAGTAAACTAATCCTAAATATTATTATTTTTAATAACTTTAAAGAATTGCACTGTGACAACCAAACCTAACCCATGTAAGTCTCACTTTCTCTTAATTAATAAAACCTAAGAACATAAAGAACTATGAAAATAAACCAGGCAGTTGAAACACTTATAACAAATACTAACCCAACCTAACCTAACTTAACCCAACAAAATCGAACCTAAACTGACCTAACTTAACATAATCAAGGTAAGGTTAGATTTTGTATTGCGATCTGTTTATTATTTTGTTTCTCCATAATAGAATTTTTGGTTATGGGAAAAACATTTGGTCTTCCTGGAGCCTGTCCCACCCTCACCTGGGTCTGGACACTAGTTCCCACACGTCCACAATAGTCGTGTCCAGAACTAACAACACAATAAAGTTACTCATAAATCACAAACATGAATTTGTTTTAACTCTTGTCAGAGATATAGGTACTGTATTTGACCTTGACCTGTGATTGTAACCTTCAACTTTTTTACTCTAGAAAGTGAATTAGTTCTTTCATCGCTATATCTCATTAAATTTATTACAACTGCTTTTTTAGATAATTGTCCACGGGCTATAAAATACAACATACTATATAATAATATTTTTTTTAGACCTGGCTTGGCACTGTCTTATACTCGCCAGACCAGTGTGGTTTCCGTGTGTATCTAACACACGACATGTCACTGGGATTAATGATGAAATGAAGGAGGTTGTGGTGTCGTTGGCAACGGAGTATAAGGCAGGTGCAGGATGGGCGCAACTCAGGTGTTGCCAGAGGCGGATTCTCAGCCTTCCAGCACCCACCCCAACACTGCCCAACCCGCTCTTTAATCTTCCCCTCGTGGTATATCATAACACGACAACCAATTTCATTTCGGAGACGGTGTTGCTGTCTGTTCCGTGCGAGGTGAATGAAGGGCCGGCCTCCACCTGATTACCATGGATACCTTCAAACGCGCCTCGCTGTTCTCCTGGGTGGTGCTGTAATGTTGTGTGTGTGTTTCTTCTCAACCTTTCTTCTATTGATTCACAACTCACTCAACACTATGAAAATTAATTCCCCGAACTGAAGGTTTTTTCCTTGAAGGTGTATACTGTTTGAGATGATCCAAGAAATGTTATGGAAGTTTACTTGAAGAAGGCAGTCGGAGTTTACATGGACTATACTGCGGAGGTTTACCGAAGAAAGTAACATGTTACAAGAGTGTTACATGTTACATCCTGAGGAGTGTTAGGGAAGTATACTCGCGAAGTATTGCAGATTATCGGAGAGTAGTTGAAGGTATTACTTTAGAAACGCTGTTGTGTTGAGAGCTTTCATTTAAAATGTTGCAAGTTTACCTGAGAGAGATACGAATTATCCGAGAGGTATTGAAAAAAAATTACCTTATCAGTGTTGGAGGTTAACCTGAGGCGCGTTGCCAGTTTACCTGAGGAGTGATGGGAGAGTTTACCACCCTCACTAGCTGCCCCTCTAAGCCTGACCTTCCATAACCCTGCCAGGCGTTACCTCAAGTGGTGTCTTGGGTCAGGTTAACCTAACTTACGAGGTGAGGGGGAGACTTCCTCAGGAAAATTAGGATAAACTCATCCCTAAAACTCGCTTATTTTTTCGTAGTTTTCCAGAAAAAAGTACAAAGGGCTATTTTATCGAGGATGTAATTAACTAGCCATGATGCAATAAGGACTACACTTTCTTATAGACCTATCCTGAAAAGAAAGTGGAGACATTTTAACTCTCGAGTGCCACAAGATAGTGCCAAGAAATGTATAGTTGGAGAGAAGTTAGGCCCGTGAGTGCCACGAGAAATAAGCAAGATGGTCGATGGGTTCAGGCTCTATATAATCCTTCACTGTGTAAATAAATCACACATCTTAAGTAATAGAATGTGTGAATGTTTAGTCACTAATGTCAGAAATGTGAGGATTTACATGAGACAGGGAGACGAAGGTTCCGTAAAATTTATTCACTGAGAACTAGAGAAGCTACAAGTACAATTAAGAACCACAGTGCTAATATCTGACATAGTAGACTTTTAACTATTACTTACAATTATAAGAAACGCTGCCAGTAGACCAGTTTCTCTCAGTGTTTCCAGATCAACCAGGATGCGACAGCTATGTTGGTCTGTGGCCGACAACCACTAACAGCCTGGCCGACCAAGATGTTATCCAGGAGAGATTGTTCGCAGGACGAGTAGTGGGGATCAAAGGCGTCACAGGAATCAACACAAGGTAAACGTCAGGTAAATCGAAGTGCGGCATATATATAACTGAAATGGTGATCAAGGGATTGCATTAAATCTGAGGACGCTATGTTGGAGGGAAATCGGGTTTGCTAATATAAATGGTACGGCCATGAACCTACCGACATAATGTTAGCTGAAAAGCTCTACACATATCCAAGTATAAGAAGGTTAACTATTTCATCTCAACTGATGTACAGTATATCGCAGGTGACTCCAGGCTCCAGTTACGAGTATAATATACCAAGGGATGGTTTTGCACTTAAAATTCGTGTATAGTGCTTGTCAATGGTTTTCTAAGGGAAGAACCGTAGGTCAATGAGGCAGGAAGCCCAGCGCCCCTCCCCACCAAAAGAGCACAATATAGGGAAAAGAAAAAGAATCAGTAATGAGCTATGTCGGTCGTCGGTCACCCCACCAGCACACGTCTAATGCCTATGTAGAGTATAAGAGATAATCACAATATCAGAAATGAAGAACAAGGAAAACCCTTCGTCTGACTTCACAGCCATGACCTTCTATAAATCTCTCGATATTTATTTAAATGGTACAGGGGAAAGGCAGTTTATTGAGCCTCATAGCTGAATTTATTTCAGATAATGCTTACAAACTTCACAGGGATGCCTTTCTAGCCTTGTGACGAATGATTATTTAAAAAATAATAATATTTAGCAGTAATTTGCCTGTCGGATAATACCAATATTTTTGTTCATCCATTTATTTTGCAATGCCAATGTCAAATTACATATACTATACATTAGAACATCGTCACGTGAATGATCATAAGTAATGCAAATCCTAAGACGTCCATTTATCTAAATGACAAAACGTAGTGGCTTAGTAACTTGGGGTTCTGGGACACGACAACCTTAAAGACACTGTGTAATTTAAAATCAGTTACGGCTATGTGTGGCCGTGAATGTCATCAGCGGTTGTCTCAGGCAATGCCACATGTTAAATTACATATACTATACATTAGAACGCCGTCACGATTTGATCAAAGTTCGCAGATCCTAAGACAATATTTCATAAACAAACAAAACGTAGTGGCTCTAGTAACTTGGGGTTCTACCACACGCTTACCTTAAAGACACTGTGTAATTTAAAATCAGTTACGGCTATGTGTGGCCGTGAATGTCATCAGCGGTCGTCTCAGGTTTTCAGTAAATAAAGTAATGTACATACATACACCATACATACATACATACATATACAACACATATACATACATACATACATACATACATACATACATACCTTTGCTTGTACATACATACATACATACATACATATACATACATACATACATACACATACATACATACATCACATACATGCATACATACTTACATACATACATACATACATACATACATGCACATACATACATACATACATACATACATACATACATACATACATACATACATACATACATACATACATACATACATACATACATACATACATACATACATACATACATACATACATACATACATACATACATACATACATACATACATACATACATACATACATACATACATACATACATACATACATACATACATATATAATGGTTCCCCCTCGTGTAACGAGGATGGCCGGCCCAAGGGCCACCTATCTAGGCGTGAATTTGTTTAAGGTGTAGAAGCTGTCGCCAGCACAACAACCACACCCTGAGTTTACGAGCTCAGTGACCCAGTTTCAAGGAATAGTCCGAGAAGACCGGGCAACTCGCTAACAGCACTGGCTAACCATTACCTCTGAACAAGATGCCCAAAACGATTAACATCCAGGTTCCGAATTACTGACGAGCAGACAGAGGAAAGTGGAGTAAAGGAACTTGCCCATAGTTTCACGATGCCCGGGGATCGAACTCGGATCCACTCGCTTGCGAGGCAAGCATGCTGACCATTACACCACATACATACATACATGTCCACTCTAGTATCTTGGTAGCTGTGTCACTATAGTGTTTATAGTAATTTCAGTGATTAATTACTCTAAACAACTATAAAATTATTTGCGTTGCAAAGAGTGTGTGTGTGTGTGTGTGTGTGTGTGTGTGTGTGTGTGTGTGTGTTTGTGTGTGTGTGTGTGTGTTTGTGAGCACAAGGTAGTGTAATGCGTCTAGTGTGGCAGCATTATGTTAATTTTAAGGTGCAAGCACTGCTTGCTTCCTCTCGCTTTCAGCTAACGCCGCTGGCTATCCCTTGTGGCGAACGGGGAAGCAACTTGCATAAGTATTCCCCTGCTAGTACACAGCCTCTTCACCATCAAGACTCCTGCTGTGCCTACTCGTGCAACACACGATAACTGGGTGCCTCGTGGGCCCAGGCTAGATCAGTAGGGGATCTCGGAGAAGCAGTGGGCCCGAGAGGGACGGTACATAGGTTCACTGGCCATTGGACACGTCCTGGCACCTACCAACTACTGCTCAGCTGCCTTGCGGATTAACCTTGATAGGTATAAGGCTACGAGAGTAAACCCCAAACAAAAAATCTGCGGTGGAGCCCCGCATCAAGCAGACATGCTTACTGAACTCCAACAAGACCCCAAAGGCGGTATAGGCGGAAGAGGTGACCACCATGGGAACGCAACACCTACATCAGCGGACGAAGGCAATGCATAATGGACAGGCTACTAAGGCGAAACCTAAAAAACTGGACCATCGGCAGTCCATTGCAACTCTCCCTTTCACCAGTCGATGGAACACTTGCACCACTCGATCAGGAAAAGGAAGAGCGAAGATGTGTGGTTGCAGCCTACACTCCTGCCTCACCACAAAAATCAACTCTCGCACAGCCATCATCCAGCACATCATACTCCTCCTCGTCATCAAAACCCCTATACCCTCAAAAGTCTTATAGCGACGGGGATAGTCAGAGATGACTGCCGGGAGTCTCTAGTCACAACTCTGCACATGGGCGGCACAGATAGGATGGTCGTTTATGCACTGGGAACTAGGCAGCAGTGCAATACGGTCCTGTCTGTGCGACTGAGCAGCCCTTTCGAGGAGCGACTTTGCTCACCCCACATTGGGAGGGGGCTAGAAAAGGTGCCCTAAACATAGCCTGCCTAAAAAACCAAACTGACTGGGCAACCACACCCAGTAAGGTCATCCTTATGCTGTCGAAAACACAATCATAATCCTATTAAAACAAAAATAAACTGCACAACCTGCATGGAATGTCCGGACCCTTCTCGGTACCGGCTCAAATGACCATCCTGATAAAGGAACCGACCCCATGCCTTTTTCATCAGTACATACGCCACAACACTGGATGCAGAGGATAACATCAAGGAGGCCTTTTACGCCGACCTCGACAGAGTGATAACCTTTGTCCACAGAGAAGATAAGGTTGTGCTCCTTGGTAACTTCAATGCAGAGATGCTGGCATTTGGCAGGAACCATAGAAAGAAATGGACTAGGCAAGTGTAATTCCAACGGCTTACTCCTCAGCAAGTGTGTGCTGCACACAATCTCACTATCACCAATACCTTGTTACGTGTCAAAGGGGTAAGGCTCGTAACAAACATAAGTGAAGGTATTTAAAGAGAATTACAATATATGGTTTTTAAATTTGTATCGTGAACAACTCCAATTACTGTGTAATGTATGGGTTGAATGTAACTCCTTTTAATAACTGAAGACTTGAAGGGTAGACAAAGGATGCAAGTTTTTGTTGTGTATAATAAAGTACCATAAATTCCTTAACAAAATATTCAGCCTTCTATAATTTACCCTTAACCATACTTAACCTAAACATTAACAGTATATACATATTTATACAACATACAACAATTTTGAAGCTGCCTAAAAAACCAAGATGGCTGACTGGGAACCACACCCAGTAAGGTCATCCTTATGCTGTGAAAACACAATCATAATCCTATTAAAACAAAAATAAACTGCACAACCTGCATGGAATGTCCGGACCCTTCTCGGTACCGGCTCAAATGACCATCCTGATAAAGGAACCGACCCCATGCCTTTTTCATCAGTACATACGCCACAACACTGGATGCAGAGGATAACATCAAGGAGGCCTTTTACGCCGACCTCGACAGAGTGATAACCTTTGTCCACAGAGAAGATAAGGTTGTGCTCCTTGGTAACTTCAATGCAGAGATGCTGGCATTTGGCAGGAACCATAGAAAGAAATGGACTAGGCAAGTGTAATTCCAACGGCTTACTCCTCAGCAAGTGTGTGCTGCACACAATCTCACTATCACCAATACCTTGTTACGTGTCAAAGGGGTAAGGCTCGTAACAAACATAAGTGAAGGTATTTAAAGAGAATTACAATATATGGTTTTTAAATTTGTATCGTGAACAACTCCAATTACTGTGTAATGTATGGGTTGAATGTAACTCCTTTTAATAACTGAAGACTTGAAGGGTAGACAAAGGATGCAAGTTTTTGTTGTGTATAATAAAGTACCATAAATTCCTTAACAAAATATTCAGCCTTCTATAATTTACCCTTAACCATACTTAACCTAAACATTAACAGTATATACATATTTATACAACATACAACAATTTTGAAGCAAGTGGACGTGGGGAGGCAATATAGGATAACAAATACTTAAGTGCGGAGCTGAGATGGCTGACGAGTAAGGCTGAGTATTTTGTAATCTTATATTGCCTCCCACCTCCACTTGCTTCTGTTTGTTGTATGTTGTATAAATATGTATATACTGTTAAGCCAATGTTGCGTATTACGGCATTAATATAAAGATCCGGATTAACAACCCTTAAATACTTGAAACAGGAAGGGCGTATTACGGCATTAATATAAAGATCCGGATTAACAACCCTTAGATACTTGAAACAGGAACGGCGCGGATTAACAACCCTTAGATACTTGAAACAGGAAGGGCGTATTACGGCATTAATATAAAGATCCGGATTAACAACCCTTGAGTTACTTGATTATTGACCCCGAATGAGATAATGAGAAGAACAATAATTGAGGCTTTATAATTATGGGGTCCTGGTAGAGCGGGGCGTCCCAAGATATCACTTCACCCTAAACTAGTGACTATGGAACAGCCTACTCTGGAGCGAGGGTACGGCATTAAACAGATCCGGATTCTTCCCTACACTCGATAAGACTTACTACACGACTGCCACGTGTAATAACAGGTAAGCCTTATGACACTTGGAACCTAATATCCTACGTCTGTCACTCTTACTGTACGATAATACCAATATATGCACACACATATGAAGGAACTTTAAACCACCGTAAAGCAATTGTGAACAGAAGTGACTGGGAGGAATGATTAACAAGGAGTAACAAGGGGGGAAGGAATATGGCACTTAATGTTGGGTCCTGTCACGGTCGCCATTTGTTACGAGTTGGGGATTTAGAATATAGTTAAAAGTCTACCCAGATCCCAACAGGCAACAACAATAAAAAAAACAAAGACAATCGGACTATAAAAGGGTAGACAAAGGATGCGAGTTTTTGTTGTGTATAATAAAGTACCATAAATTCCTTAACAAAATATTCAGCTTTCTATAATTTACCCTTAACCATACTTAACCTAAACATTAACCGTATATACATATTTATACAACATACAATAATTTGAAGCAAGGTGGAGTTGGGGAGGCAATATAAGATTACAAATACTTAAGTGCGGAGCTGAGATGGCTGACGAGTAAGGCTGAGTATTGTAGAAGACGGTAGGTAGTCACTGTGCCGTAGGTTTCCAGGATAGGTGATCCTGTGGTCACTTCCCAGAGTGAAATGCCCTCTCATCGAACTGGAACTGATGAGGAAGACTTTGAGGAGGTGACGCAACAACCAGGATATGGAGAAGGGAAACCCCGGAGTGGTAACTAAGAGTAGTCATAATCGGGTTTCGTCCCTAGATGGCGTTGCTCGTGGTGCTGGGTAGGTAGATCAGGACAATAGATGGCGTGGTTCGTAGTGCTGGGTAGGTAGATCATGACAATTGATGGCGTTGTTCGTAACATATATATATATATATATATATATATATATATATATATATATATATATATATATATATATATATATATATATATATATATATATATATATATATATATATATATATATATATATATATATATATATATATATATATATCAAGAATACATACTCATTTACAGTACAGTACGTCCGGCAGGGGCATACAGCTCATTTAGTAATTGGTTGTTAAGGGTAGTTCTATCCTATGTTGCACGCAACAATGCAGCCTGACAAGTTCAGGGGTTCGTGGCAACACCCACAATCCAAACACTGGCATCTCATTGACTATATCATTGTCAGAGAAAGATATCGCCGAGATGTCCTCATCACCCAAGCCATGCATGGCTCAGACCACTGCGACACTGATCATCAGCTCGTCAGAGCCGAGTTCTCATTTCATGTTGCCCCAAAATGGAAAAGGCAACAAGCGTGTGGAGGACCCAGCAGTAGAACATGCTTTCAGAGAGCAGCTCGAACATACAGTAGGATGAAACACAACCCGATAACAAGCAACCCAAATCCCAGCGCCAAATGGGGTATTCTCGACACTGTCATTACCAAAACCTGCTGAGAGGCCCTCGGTCAGTTCGAAAGAATACACTTGGAAATGATAAATGTGCTACTTTAACTGACTGGCTGAACAACCCTCTGTCTTGGACCAAAGCTCATACCTTCAGCAAGAAGAAAGCAGTGGCCCAGCGTGAACTTTGCAAACTAAAGAACGACTGATTTAAAAAGTAGAGCGTGTGAAATGCAAAACTTGCAGAATAACACAAGATGTGGGAATTTTTCAATTTCACTAAAACATTTTATGGGCCAATCAGTCCACTCATCTGACGGTAACTACATAATTAAAGAGGAAGAAGACATCCTTCAGTGCTCGAAAGAGCACTACCATTCGCTGGTCAACTGAAACTCCGATGTGGATGTCCTCACTCCCCAGCAGGTCCTTCAGCATCCAGTGCTGATCCATCTCAGCTATTTTCCATCCCTGGATGAGGTAGCTACTGCCATCAAACAGATGAAAAATAACAAAGCCTCAGGGCCTGATGGAATCCCAGCCTAGGTGTATAAAGCAGGAAGACCTCTGCTTCCCAGCCGTCTTCACACTCTCCTTGAGAATATATGGGAAAAGGAGGAAATCCCCCAAGATCTTAAAGACGCCTCCATTGTTAATATTTAAAAGCAAAAGGGAGACCGGTCAGACTGTGGCAACTACCTCCGAATCTCATTGCTGTCCGTAGCTGGCAAAAGTGTCCCCCGAATCCTCCTAAAAAGACTTTTTTCTCAGGAGGAAAACTTCCACTCAGAATCTCAATGTGGTTTTAGACCAAAACAGAGAACCACTCACATGATCTTTGCTGCCCGCCAGATACAGGAAAAGTGCAGAGAACAGTATCTTCACCTGCACATGGCCTTCATCGACCTAACCAAGGCCATGGACTCAGTCATCACTACATATATCACCACCCATCATCACTACATATAACACCATCCATCATGTGATGATGGATGGTGTTATATGTATTGATGATTGTTGGTGTTATATGTAGTGATGATGGATGGCGTTATGTGTAGTGATGATGGATGGTGTTATATGTAGTGATGATGGATGATGTTATATGTAATGATGATGGGTGGTGTTATATGTAGTAATGATGGATGATGTTATATGTAGTGATGATGGGTGGCGTTATGTGTAGTGATGATGGGTGGTGTTATATGTAGTGATGATGGGTGGTGTTATATGTAGTGATGATTAGACAATAAAATAATAACAGCTTAATGCTAAAAAAATACACTTTGCTGTACCGTTGTAGTGGAACTTACATACACCGTTAATGAACTATTGATGGAAGAAGTTTTGGGGACTGAACAGTGAGACAATGTGGAGCCTTCCGGAGGGTGGGGATCTCAAAAAAACTCCGACCAACCCGATCCGACACACCCAACCCGACCCGACCCGTTAAACTACACAGAGGTTGAAAAGTCTATCACATCCCACGTATTATAGGTAATTTTATCCTTAAAATATACTACTACACGTTCACTACAACACCCGTACTACACGTTCACCCCAACAACTTTGAATGCTATTGTTTGAGACTACTTTTGCACCACATCCGTGGCCCAACATCATATGCAGCACTCAAAACAGTGAATGGACAAGTCTACAGAACCTATCAGGAAGCGTGCAATCTCCTTGGCCTACTGGAAGATGATGGTCACTGGAATGACACATTAGAAGAGGCAGCAGCTACTCATCGCCAATGATAATGAGGAACCTGTTTGCCAACATGATTGCTACATGTGGACTTTCCATCCCAAGACAGCTCTGGCAAAACCACTAAGAAAGTCTTTCAGAGGATCTGCATCATCAAGAAAGAAGAGAACATCCTGGTCAAGAGATTGAGTTCATGGATGACATGTTCAACAGGGCTCTGATCATGCTCGAAGACAAAGTGATGGAGCCATGCGGAAAAAACCTGACTGATTTTGGATTGCCTTCCCCAAACCGAGAAGAACCAGCAGTTGCAAACAGGGAGTTGCTCAGAGAGACAGACTTCTCAGTTGAAGTTCTGGCGAATTTTCTTGAATAAAATGAGCCTCAACTCATTTGACAGAGTACCGCATCAGAGGCTTCTGAGAAAAATTAAGGCTCATGGTATCGAGGGGAAAGTTTTAAATTGGATAAAATCATGGCTCACCGATAGAACGCAGAGGGTCAGCGTAGATGGTGTTAAATCTGAGTGGGGCCGTGTAACCAGTGGGGTTCCCCAGGGGTCAGTACTAGGCCCACTCTTGTTCATAATCTACATAAACGATCTAGATACTGGGATCAGCAGTGACATAAGCAAGTTTGCGGATGACACCAAAATAGGGCGACAAATTATTTCAGGGCAGGATGCAAATGCATTACAGGAGGATCTAAATAAACTGCAGGGGTGGTCTGAAAAATGGCAAATGAAATTCAACACCAGCAAGTGCAGCGTACTTAATATTGGAAGAACAAATACCTATAATGTATACAGCCTTTACAACATCAACCTAGAGAAGTCGACTTGTGAAAGAGACCTAGGGGTACTTGTAAGCCCGGACCTACAGCCTAGAAAACAGTGCGTTAATGTTCGAAATAAGGCAAACAGAGTATTGGGTTTTATATCTAGAAGTGTAAGTAACAAGAGTGCAGAGGTCTTATTGCAACTATATCTTGCGCTAGTCAGGCCACACCTCGATTATGCGGTTCAGTTCTGGTGCCCCTATTATAGAATGGATATAAATTCACTAGAGTCGGTGCAGCGAAGAATGACAAAAATGATTCAGGGACTTAGAAACCTTCCATATCAGGATAGGTTAAAGAAACTTAACTTGCATTCCCTAGAAAGACGAAGAGTGCGGGGAGATATGATAGAAGTGTTTAAGTGGGTGAAAGGAATCAATAGAGGGTATATAGATAAAGTTCTTATAATATCCGAGCAGGATAGGACTCGGAGCAGCGGATTCAAGTTGGATAAGTTTAGGTTTAGGAGGGAGATAGGAAGAAACTGGTTCACAAATAGGGTGGTGGACGAGTGGAACAAGCTTAGCAACTTTGTAGTAAGTGCGGGAACTCTGGAAAGTTTCAAAAGGAGGCTAAATAGATTCATGGATGATAGAGAGTGGTAGTAACTCTCGACAGGAGCTGCCATGCACAGGCCAACCGGCCTATTGCAGACTCCTTATTTTCTTATGTTCTTATGCAAATGCTTATGAACATATCTTGCAAGCGATACAAGCGGAGCAGGGAGGTATGATCTTTCTCGATGCACCTGGCGGGACAGGAAAAACATTCCTGATCAACCTTCTGTTGGCCAAAGTACGTCATCAGGGGAAAATTGCTCTTGCTGTGGCATCCTCAGGCATTGCAGCAACACTACTAGAAGGAGGACGTACTGCACACTCAACTTTTAAACTGCCTCTCAACCTCGCTCACAATGAGAATCCAGTGTGCAACATCAAAAAAGGATCGGCAAAGGCAAAACTCTTAGAAAAATGCATCCTCATAGTCTGGGATGAATGCACTATGTCTCACAAGTTAGCGTTTGAAGCATTGGACAGAACTTTGCAAGACATACGAGAAAATGACCATCTCATGGGTGGCATTACAATGATCATTGCTGGAGACTTTCGCCAGACCCTACCTGTCATTCCTCGAAGCACTCCAGCTGATGAACTGAATACGTGCCTCAAGGCATCATACCTTTGGAGAAGTGTTCAGACACTCACCCTATCCACAAACATGAGAGCACATCTACAAGGAGATCAGGATGCTGGACGGTTTGCAAACCTTCTACTACAGATTGGGAATGGAACTTTCCCTGTTGATTTAGAAGGACAAATAATCATTCCTCAAGGATGTGGAAATGTAGTAAAGTCCTCAACTGAGCTTACGAACATGGTCTACCCAAACATTATCCACCACTACAAGAATCACAAGTGGTTGCGTGAACGCGCAATTCTGGCACCAAAGAATGAAACAGTGGCTGACATCAACATGACTCTACTCAGACAGCTTCCAGGCAGTGAGACCTCATTCAAATCTGTTGATACAGTAATCGACCAGGACCAAGCAGTCCAGTACCCTGCAGAATTCCTTAATTCTTTGGAGCCCGCTGGAATGCCTCCTCACCACCTCACTCTCAAGATTGGAAATCGTATAATGCTCTTAAGAAATCTTGAACCACCAATCCTCTGCAATGGCACAAGACTGGTGGTGAAGAACATGATGCCATAAGTACTGGAAGCTACAATACTGACAGGAAAAGCTAAAGGAGAGGACGTTTTTATACCAAGGATACCTCTCATCACCACTGACCTGCCATTTAACATAAGAACATAAGAAAGTGGGACACTGCAGGAGGCCGACCGGCCCACAGAGGGCAGGTCCCTTTCACACCCATCCCAGCACTTCCATGTGCCTATCCAACTTCGTCTTGAAGCTCCCTAGCGTCCACGATCCTACTATAGCACTCGGTAGCCTATTCCACATATCCACAACTCTATTACCAAACCAGTGCTTGCCTATATCCTTTCTGAATCGGAATTTATCTAATTTAAAGCCATTTGTTCTAGTTATTTCGTTATTACTGAGCTTCAGAACATCTTCCATTTTACCCTTGTTAATCCCACTTACCCACTTGAACACCTCTATCATATCTCCCCTAACTCTACGCCTCTCTAATGAATGCAAGCCTAAGCTTTTCAGTCTTTCTTCATATGGAAGGTTTCTAATATTATGGATCATTTTTGTCATTCTTCATTGTACTCTCTCCAAAGAATCTATGTCCATTCTATAATAAGGACACCAGAATTGAACCGCATAATCCATGTGTGGCCTCACTAATGCTAGGTAAAGTTTCAAGATAACGTCAGCAGTTCTGTTACTCACACTCCTAGATATGAACCCAAGAATCCTGTTTGCCTTGTTGCGAACGCTAATACATTGTTTTCTAGGTTTCAAGTCGTTGCTAACAAATACACCTAGATCTTTTTCACAATCTGAGTTTTCTATTTCCGTGTTACCTAGTTTATACTTAACGTTTGTATTCGTCTTCCCTATCTGTAGTACCTTGCATTTATCAGTATTAAAATTCATTTGCCAGTCTACTGACCACTCATGTAAGGTATCTAGATCTCTTTGAAGGTGTTCAAAGTCACTGTCTGAATTTATCACTCTCCCCATTTTGGTATCATCTGCAAATTTACTAATCCTACTAGTTATACCTAAATCAAGATCATTAATGAATATAACAAACAGCAGAGGGCCTAATACAGATCCCTGGGGAACTCCGCTTTTGACCGCACCCCAGTCTGACTTAAATCCATTTATGCTGACTCTTTGTTTCCTACCAGTTAACCATGACCTAATCCATTTTAATAATGATCCACCTATTCCATGTGCTTCTACCTTCCTTATCAATCTCTCATGAGGGACTCTATCGAATGCTTTACTGAAATCTAAATAAATTATATCATATGACTTATCATTATCTACCGCTTCATATACTTCTGAGAAAAAGCTAAGCAAATTTGTGAGACATGAACGTCCCTGGGTGAACCCGTGCTGAGAAGAATGAATTAAGTTGAATGTTTCAAGGTGGCTTCTGATTTTCGTAGCAATAATTAATTGACTCTAGCAACTTGCCTATGATTGACGTGAGACTAATGGGACGGTAATTTGATGCAATTGATTTATCACCTTTTTTGAAAATCGGAACTACATTTGCAAGTTTCCAAGCTTCTGGCACTAGGCCCGATTCTAATGACTTATTAAATAAAACTGCTAATTGATTACTCAACTCATCTCTACATTCTTTTAATATTCTAGCATATACCTCGTCTGGACCAGGCGATTTATGAGGCTTCAGTTTGTTAATTACTTTAAGCACATCGTTACTAGTAATATTGATATTCATCAACATATTTCTATACTGTCGTTATATACCTTATGAACTTCTGGAAACTGTGCTAGGTTTTCATTTGTGAATACGGAGCGAAAATGACTATTTAACGCATAAACACATTTCTAACTCATCATCAAATACTTCTCCTGTCGTAGTTTTAAGGGGGCCTATTGTATCTCTAACCTTTGATTTATACAGTTGATAAAAAGCTTTGGGGTTATTTTTCGATTCGTTTGCTACCTTGATTTCATAATTTCTCTTTGCTTTCCTAATTTCTGTTTTTACCTGTCTTGTTAGGTTCTGATAGTAACCAAGTGAGTGATTTTCGCCTTTCTTAACTTTTCTATATACTCTTTTCTTTTTTCCTCAGAAGATATAAGAGTCTATTATTCATCCATTTTGCTTGGTCTCGTATCGATCTGAATTTTTCTTTTAGGGTGTGTTTATTTTGAGCATTATAGATTGTCGTACAATTGTTCATAAGTAGCTGCTAAATTAAATTGGGGTTCTCTGCCTAAGTTGATGCTTCGGAGGTGTGGGGATTAATCTTTGACCGGTCATCCTTAGGTCTTCCTTAAGCTACCGTAATTAGTCTTCCTAAAATCCGGGATCAAGGCCGAATTTTCTTCTTCCTGCCATTCCATATTATGTTAAAAAAATATGGTTTTTATGATCACTGTTTCTAGTTCGTCTCCAATCCCAACATCTTATACTAGATTTTCATTATTGCTGAGAACTAAATCGAGGATATTATTTATGGGCGAGTTTATGAATTGATATAAAAAACTATCTTGTACTACTTCTAGAAAAATTCAGATTCATAATCGCTAAGTTGATTTTTCCAACCTAAGCGACTTCAGTTCCCGGTTAAAGTGAGCTTTGCCATGACCATCTACAAAAGCCAAGGACAGTCCCTAAAGATGGTTGGCCTAAGCCTGGTGTTTCCTTGCTTCTCTCATGGACAGTTCTATGTTGGATGCTCCAGAGTGAGAACTGGCAAAAATACGTACTTGTAAGCAAAACCAAAAATGTGATCTACCTTAATGCACTACAGTGAGACAATGTGGAGCCTTCCGGAAGGTGGCGTCCTACGTGGCCCAGCGAAAGAGCTTTATATATATATATATATATATATATATATATATATATATATATATATATATATATATATATATATATATATATATATATATATATATATATATATATATATATATATATATATGTTCTGATATTATACTTATGTTGTTTGATTCTGAGCTGCAATATGTTAATAAGAAATAGCCCAAGTTTGAATGTAAATGGAAGTGTTTATTGTATTCCATGTAGCAAATGTAATTGTAATTATGTAGGACAGACAGGACAAACACTGCAGCTCAGAATCAAACAACATAAGAGTAATATCAGAACAGCATCTGAAAGCAGTGCCTTGTTCGTTCATGTTAGAATAATAATCATCCCATTGCTTGGGAAAAATCTTAGAAGTATTTAAATCATCTTGTGTCACAGAAAGACTTCTGGTTGAAGCTAGTTTGATTAAGGAATTAAAATCAATAAACCTTAGTGATGGTCAGTTCAAAACTGATAATATGTTACATAAATTTATTTGTCAGTGGCCCAAGGTTAAAAATGCTTTGAAAACCTTTGATCTAGATGTATGATAGTTATTTAGTGGGTCCCATATTTTGACCTGACCTGACTAGTCACGTCACCCCCTCTTAAGTTCCTCTACGTGTGTGTTGGTGTGATTAGTGGATGACATCATTATGACCTAACCTCATGTTTTAAGGTCACCCTGTATATTTAAGCCTCTCTCTGTCCATGTAATCCAGTTGCCTCTGAAGATGTCTTGAATAAAGACGGAAGCTAAGGTGCTCCGTTGTTTCCTTTTCCGTGTGATTTTATCAAGATTTATCTTATCCACGTTTTCATTGTGGATCTACATGAAATATATATATGATGATAACTACAGCTTAAGCGCCATGTATTCACATTCTGGGGGTGAGTACAGTCTGTACTCAACCTGAAGATGTGAATTACAGAAAGGCTTGGGAACTTCGTGTTTTCTTTCTTCCTTGTGGTTATCAGCATATACCTAGATCACGCACCTACAGTGATTCATTTTTCTGTTTCAGATTCTGATGCATTTATAAGTTGATAATATTTGCGATGGCTGCTTGTGTCAGGACGAGGAACCAAAAATCCAGCCATCTCAGTCACTATCTTGGGTCTGGGAGAGAGCTCCTGAAGTCAGAGTTGCCTACATTGAGAGATTCTTTGAGATACGGTGTTTTAATCAGGCAAATCAGTGAAAAGAACCAAAGAACTTACACAAACAAAGACATTGCCAGTGATATGACCAAAGCTGTCTTGGCACAGTACACTCTGGCTAACGCTCAGTTCAAGCCTCCAGTCATAACAAGTCAGAAGAAGATTATTGAGAGACTGCTAGCCAGTTGGGAAAAGGCAAGAGATATCTCTCTTGGGAGAGGAAAACTTGCAGTTAAGGACAGCTTTGCCAAGAAACTGGACCAGTTATTTGACATAATTACTTGCAAGTGCCCAATTGTTCTCTGCCCTGAGTTTGGATGCGATCGTGACTGTAAATCCGAGGCCCACATCTCCTGTATTTGCAAGCGTGAACTGAAGATTCCTGTGATCGAACTGGCATTTGTCAAAGCACAGAGAGAGAAGACTGGCAGTATAGGGGCTCTCATGATTTCTAGCCAAGATATTCTGGAGTCCAAGAGACAGGAGGCTGCCACAGAGAGACAGAAGAGGAGAAGAGTTGCCGAGGAAAAGAGACTTGAGAAGGCCCAGGGTGAGGTAAAAAAGGCCGATGATTGGAGCCAAGCTGATTCAGAGTTTAATGACTTCCCCATGGCTGATCCGAGTGCTGACCAGGAGAATGGTGACTTTGTCCCTAACCCAGAAAATAATGATCCCAAACCTTCCAGGCATAAGATTCGAAATAGAAAGATATCCCGAGCATAGCTCTGGCCAGCATGCGACACCACACTGGTCTCAGAGAAACTGCAGAGATAGCAAACAGCTGCCTGGATTGACGGTGGTTTGATAACACCTGATGATGTTCACCTTGGTGATAGATTATAACAAAGTAAGGAGAGCTCTCAGGGAGAAACTTGTCAGTAACCTAGAAGAGGAGCTTTCTGATAAGGATAAGAGAAAAATGGAATCAATTGTTTGTTCTGATGGGAGAAGGATGACACTCAAAGTGTTCATGAAAGTTGGAGATTCTGACAAGTTGTTCCTGTCATGGTGAAGGAGGAACACTACCCTGCTGCAGTGAACCAGGAGGGAAGTATTTGTGGTACTTTAATTCTACAGAGAAAGATGACACCAGGGAAACCAGCTGAGATAGTGGCAGATAACATTGTGAACTGGCTCAGAGAGAGGAACGTAGACCAGACCGCAGGCCATTGAGGACAGCACCAACACGAACACAGGGTGGCAAGGGGGGGTCATACAGTGGATAGAGCGGAAGATTGGGAGGAAGCTGGTCTGGATTGTTTGTGACCTCCACACCAACGAGTTGCCCCTCAGACATCTGATCCAGGAGCTGGATGGCAAGACTCTTTCAAACAACAGATGGTCTGGTCCTCTTGGCAAGATGCTGGACTCTGCCACTGAGTTAGAAATTAATCCGAGCTTTGAAAAAATCGCAGTTGGCCCTCCACTCGTTGAGCTTGCACATACTGTCATTGACGACCTGAGTACTGACCAGTACGATGGTTACATGATTTGCAGTGCCATCAAAACTGGGGTCATGCCTGATAGACTTGCTTACCTGCAGATAGGTCCAGTCTCACATTCTAGGTGGCTCACAACGGCGCTCAGGTTCTGCAGAATTTGGGTCGCTCATCATAAACTGAAAGGGAGCCAGCTTCACAACCTGAGACTTATTGTCCAATTCATCGTGAGTGTCTACTTGCCAAATTGGTTCAACACCAAGGTCAAGTCATCGTTCTCCGAAGGTCCGAGGCATGTTCTCTTCCAGCTTGAGCTCCTGAGGAGTCAGCCAAGGAAGGTTGTTCAGATTGTGGAGCAGACTGTGAGGAGATCTTCCTGGTATGCTCATCCCGAGGCAGTTCTGCAGACAATGCTCTGCAGTAAGGATGAGGAGGAGAGAAGAGTGGCAGTCAAAAAGATCATAGATATGAGACTTATGAGAGGATCTGGGCATGATGAATCAGTTGGTGACGATTCCTTCAGGGCCAGGAAGACTCCTGAAGTCAATCTAGGTGCCAAGACCCTCACTGATCTCATAGATCTGGATAACATCCAGGCAGGCAGTGAGCCCCCTCTTACCTGCAGCCTCACCAATGTTCAAGTCAGAGCTTTCCTGGACAACCCCATGCATGTCCCTGCCTGGCCCTCGCACGCCCAGAGTATAGAGCGTTGTGTACAGCAAGTGAGCGAGGCCAGCAGTCACGTGTACAGCCAGGAGAGGAGGTGAAGGCTACATCCGAGCTCAGGTGGTCAGCAGGGAGGTGATGAGTAGAAACAGAAGCAAGAAAGACATGTTCTCTATGGTGTGCAGCAACACCGGGTCGTAGTAGTAAAACCGGTTTTTGTATTTGATGATTTTGTTTTCTAAAGGAATATTAGATTTAATAAATGTGTCAAGATCATTCGTTTCACTATTCTGGATCATTTTCATCCTAATAAATTAACCTGATACATTTACTTTACTTTAAATAAGCTATTTAGTGGTGTTGGTAAAAGGGTGGGAATACTGAATTTTCATAAGATTTCAAGTTAAAATTTACCTAGCAAAAAATGAAAACTTTTCAAATCTGAAGATATCACATGATTTCGCACATAGAACTACATCATTAATACCATGGGCCGATTTTTCAAACTCAAAAAAAAAAAATTCGCCTCCGTATGACACACCCTAATATATATATATATATATATATATATATATATATATATATATATATATATATATATATATATATATAGTCATTGAAAAACAACGGAGTACCAGGTACCGTTGTTTCCATTTTCCCGTGTGATTTTATCAAGATTTATCTATCCACGTTTTCATTGTGGATTTACATGAAATATATATATATATATATATATATATATATATATATATATATATATATATATATATATATATATATATATATATATATATATATATATATATCACCAACGAGAATGTATGTAAAGTTAATATGTAAATGTTTCTCTCAGTAAGTCAGTCAGTGTATTTGGGTTTGCTGTTGATTAAGAACGTTTTCATTTTAATGGTTTCCTGTTACTGTAAGTTATGATTTTGTTTTTTTTTCGATTTAGTTTTAGTGTGTGTGCGCGCGTGTGTGGTAGAAATATATTCTTGCATAATAACATTTACCTTCACTCAAACAGAAAATTACCATTATTTAACCGTGATACGAAACTAAAAGTTATACGTTTTGGTGAACAAATGTATCCATCAAACATTAACTTTTAAAGGGTGTTATATAAGCTACACGCTCACAGTCTGAGGTCACCCGAGACAGTGAAGTACGATACCGTTATAAATATTTGTAAAAGAGAAATAAATTTTGTCTCAGAAGACAGCACCGGCGTCATTATTGTTGTTCGTGTACAGAACACACAGTATACTAGGCAGTGAAAAGAGGAATTAAACATGAAATAAGAGGAGCACCCTGGAGGTTACTTTAGTGTAGGTAGGCGGAGCTTGTACTCACTAATACTTCAATAATAATTGTCTGGTATTTCTTAAGAACATACTCTTAAGCCTATCACCCCACTGAAACAATTTTTTTGGTAGGTTATAATATCCATAAAGATCAAGGTAAGGTATGCATGTATTTGGGTCACATAGTCAGCCTATCAATGAGTGTGTTCCTACTAGTACAATTAAAGAGCACGAACTTTCATTGGAATTGTAACAAACAGTCATTATATTTACTGTTATTAGCAAGACGGTACCAATATATTTTCTGACTATCATCATAACTACTATTATTAATTATGTCATTACTCTGACACTACTCCGAATAGAAGAAAAATATCATAAACCAGAGCATGTGTACTGTACGTGTTGGGTAGCTGTCAGGCGAACAATGCACCTGCCAGAGTTGCTGCTGCCATGCCCTTTCCCAGTCTCCGCCATATGTAGGCAGACCACGGCACACTGTCACCGCCTCAACATGGGTTTCTACATGGTCTTGCAATGATTATAAAAACGAGAATCAAGTTCAGACCATTGCCAAGATTTTAAGGTTAGTATTACACAAGATAATCATTTGAAAAAAGTCAGGTACAACACCCATGGAATATGAGGAGTTTTACGACAAAATGAAAATATCACAAAGGTTAACAATCTAGTTTTTGTTACATCAGCCAGTCAAGTTCAGTATCATATAAATAAATGTCCCTGCAGAGGTTTTCGACCATAGCCTTATATACAAAGAACCACTAGACGAACTGGGAAACACAGAAGCCATTAGCATTATATTATATTTCACAAAAGTTATGTTACTTCAGTAATTTTCCGAAACCTTAACCTAACTACGTCACTAACTGGACCACGGATTACATGCAACAGTTATTAGATCAATGGGCTATGATAGACGTCATCACCATGGGGCACTGTGAGTGGCAATTGGTTTGAAGAAAAATTTCACAGGAGGGCTGTTATTGGTTCTACCATATAATTGGTAAGACTTTCTAAAATCACGTCCTTGCCAGAGCGAAACAATTCAAGTCTTGTGATATAAATAATTGCGTGAGAGCGACACCGTAATTGCTAACCCTACTCCACCCTCACCACCTTTATTAATAACCCAACACCCAGCGCATACCAATAAGAGCGTCAACAGTGAATTGCCCTGAGCTGTGAATGAACTAGGGAACCAGAATATTACTTTACCAATATCCCTCACCTAGGTCGCCAGTGTCACCTTGGTACTGCTATTAGTAAAACTTTAAGTGTATCTTATAATTTCTTAATAAAATTAAATACTAGAAACACATATTAATTATTATTATATATATATATTAATGGTATACACAGTGGTGCTCAACGTTTTTGGGCCACACCGGATGGGCAACTGCGTGATGAGGGTCGTACATTAACCTTAATGTGAATAAGCGTAGTAAATAATATACACATTAATAACATTGGTTATTAAGTATTAACCATGAATTATAAACTAAATGAATAAATCATAATCAGAACACTTGTTACAGAAACCACTGGCTTTATTATCAAAATAATAATTTGGGCATTGTGATAAAATCAAGAATATTCCTAAGAAATAAAACAAAGGCTTTATTTATTGATCAGAAAATTTCAAACTGATTCATATAAAATATAAGAAAGCCTTTATTCACTGAACAGACATGCATGCCACACTTTTAGCTCCTTACTTAGAGCGTTTGAGGTTGCAGATTAGTAGAAAGAGCACTGACATCAACTTCGATGTTTGTGATACACAATCTTAGAATGCTTTGCAATTTTATGCAATCTTAGAATTTTGTGCAATAATGACAATTACAATTCTACTAGTTGCCGAGGACCACATTAAACTTCCCTGGGGGCCGCACGCGGCCTTCTAACAGTGGGTTAGGCACTCCCGCTATACAGTGTATGAAGGTCCATGTATAATAATTATAATCTTTTTTTAGTTTATCAGTAATAGTAGCCATAAATGTATATAAAATCCATCTATAAGCTACCTGCCTGTGTAACTACTCTCTACATTGTTGCCATAAAATAAATGCAAGTAGAACATATCATCCGTTACAGGTTTCTGCCTGTTCACTTAAACAGACAATATGTGCGACTATGTGTACACACAACAGTGACTTTACTGCCTGTATAATGTTGAACAAAATGTGATACTAAGACGGTAAACCTTGTACACCATCACAGTCACATATTGTCCATATATTAGGTCTGGTCTTGTATTAGTTCACTTATAGCTTAACTATATTTCCTAATTGGACTGTCTATTTAGCAGTGGCGTTTAGCACTGCAATTGAAGTACTGGTTGGCGTGTCCAGCTTGTGAAGAGTGGTTTCCTTGTGTACCTTCAGACAGCAGAAGAGAAAATCTGTCTCTCTTGGGAAAGTTTGTCTCAAAGTGATCATAGCATATTTGTTGTAGAAGGTCCACAGCAGTGCGCTAAAGATAACTTCCTCACCCACCTCAGATCAAGAGAGTGTGTGGTTTTCGTCATTATAGTTGGGTAGAATTTCCCGAAATTGGATTCTGAGGAAGTGGCCACAGATCACTGTGACTTCGCTTCCTCCTGTCTAGTTTTGGCAGTGACTGACTTCTTCGATTTCAGTGGTGGCGTTTGCCAACTCAGTGTTGTCAGTTCAGTGGATAACAGTGTTTATCTTCTTATTTTTTTGCGTTTGTTGGTGGAGTGACAATGGTACAACTTGTTTTATTTGTATTACAATAACGTCATCTCCGTGCTTAACTGGACTCCAAATATATAGATAACATCATGTTCGACTGTTCTTCTCCACGCCATTTCTGTCGTCGTTTTGGAAGTCAACAAAGTTGGTTCCCTGGAGAATCGTATCAAAGTCAAGTTCAGGAACGAGTCTGTGTTATGGAGGGACACACGTCGGCTCCAGTGTTCAGGCCGGGATTGTTATGACTGTCTAGCTCTGGTCAGTCCGAGACGTTGGCTGAGATCTTTTATAGAGAGCCTCTTATATTTCGCCAACTGGAGGTAAGAAAGATCCACGATACATTTTTACGGTTAATCTTTCCTTCTACACAGCTAAACATTTATTCAACCGAAATAACAATTTTACTTTGTACTGATGATTACCCTATTATACAACCCTTTACGGCCTTAGTTGTACTGACTTATACAGTAGTAAATAAAGTAGTCGAACAAGATAATTCGTAACTTAATATATAAGAGGTAATAATTAGTGCAGCCCGAGTTAAACTGTATTTTTTCTCTTGTAAATTGATTGTAATAAATAAATTCATGATGCATGAAAATTGAAACATGATCTTAATATTCTTTTACGTTAATTATTTATATACTGGTATTTTTTTTTTAGAATTAATCTTAGATACAGTATATACTGCACATACCGTATGTATAATCAACACAAAACTGCATTAGTATCGGCAACTTATATGAGCTTAATTTTTCTTCTAATGAGCTCAGGAACTTAATAAGAAAATCAAAGTGTTATTAAATGATAAGAAAAAAATACAAGCACTTATTTAACAGACAAATTGCTTTTGTAACCAACAAAAAGTAATCGTTTTAGTATTATCTGAGATAATAAACTTTCATATATATGTCGGTTGCCACAATACGTATTCAGCTGAATACACGAGTTAATTTAATTATATAAGGCTATATATACCACAAATAGGAGACTGAACACGATATCGTTGTTTTTTTCGACTGCATAATACAAATGATACCTTGCATGTATCCAAAAAATCTTTAATTATAAAAAAAAATCTATAGTATACATGTAATTTTACATTTCAGATTCGTGATCTTATCTAAATGTGTTAAGTTAAAGTAGATCAGATTAGGTTACGTATACGAGTCCTCAAAATAACACACAATTGGGATCCGAATCCGGGCCTTTGTCCCCTAAATAGAATGTTCCTGGTAAATGGATGAGTGTGAAGCTGCGCCCTCTGCTGGCTCTACCACACATTTACCTGACTTAGACATATGGTTTCACCTTAATTGTCGTTGTCATTCACTCACAATAATAACACAGGATTGGTCTGGACCAGTTTTGTTGTGCAAGTCAGCTGATATTTAAAGAACATCGCAGTTTTTTTTTTGCCAAACTTTAAGTTTTTCTGGCTAGCATTTCAAAGACAACGTTTGGTATGTACAGTTTGAGGGTGATTCATTATATACAATTTTCCCTTTCGTCTTCTGGGCAGCAAGAACCGCAGACTATAAGTTGACCAATGAACTTAATTGTTATTTTATTTAAATATCTAGCTATTGAACTGGATTACCATGATAATCCTTAGCCCATCCCAATTAACATAACAGGTCATGAAGGTGTAAAAGACCATCTGGGTATCCTGCCTGCGGTCATTACTCCACCAGGCTGCTGCAGGACAGATCAATAATCTCTTTCATTCATAGAAAACCAGGACTGTTGTCATGCCGCCGCTGGAAGTAGTAGTCCCCGTCATATAAACTGAGCCACTGATGCTTAGAGCTTACGTTAATTCATCTGATTCTACACGACCGTATATTATTTTTGTCAATTACAGTTATGTTCTTCTCGAAATAAATCAAGGCTATCGGCATGATTTAGCACAATCCTTATCGGGTGGACTGCCACATAGGTCAGGCGGTATAAAAGTCCACCATATACAGTATTTGTCTCCTCTTTTTGTTCTCTATATCAGACCAGCACAGCACCAGACGACAGGATTAATTCCGTAAAAAGACAACTGTCGTTCTGGACTTCAGGAAATATTACAATCCAAAATTTCATAAAACTGAACACCATGATATTCTATTAGTCCATAATGACTCGTTTCAGAAATTAGAGGAAAGTTTAATTACTTTTTCGAAAGTTGTAAGAAGATGTGAGCATGTGACCTGTACCTAATAGTACAGTGAGTGACAGGAGACAAATGACCGTGGCTGGTTCAAAGCGACCTTTGTAATCACCCAGTAATCCTCCTGTCAGACTCGGTCATGGATCTGCTGATATATGACAGTTTAACTACGCCTGTTGATGATATTTTCTCTTTCACTCGTGATGAAAGATTGAAAATAGTTCATGGCAGAGTACGAGTGTGTTAGTTCAACTTCTTAAGCAGGAAGTGAAGAGAGCAAGTCATGAACAAGCTCTAAGGTGAACTACAGTATTTCTAAAAATACAACTGAAATATATTGTCCATAAGAAAATCTTACATATGACACCGATAGTAGTTATATATATATATATATATATATATATATATATATATATATATATATATATATATATATATATATATATATATATATATATATATATATAGAGAGAGAGAGAGAGAGAGAGAGAGAGAGAGAGAGAGAGAGAGAGAGAGAGAGTATTACACATAATATAATGCATATGAAAAATACATACACATAATATTATTTATAAAACACATTAGAATATTACAAATAGTATGATAATTTTGTGGACATCCTGGACATTACTAGATAGCCTACATAATTACAGAATGGAAATACTTGTTGAAGGAAAATTTGTTTTGAATCAGTCACAAAATACATTCAACCACATAAAGGAAATACCGTTGAAAATATTTCCAAACGAGGGAATAATTCCTCACAACAGAGGCATGTGTCGTGAGGAAGAGAGCGACCATAAAAGCTTGGTAGAGACACTTTACCTCTGTTGCTATGTATGTATATAGACTTTTATTGTGCTCCCCCTGTCTTGAGTTTGCATATAGATTGGAACACACGGGCTGACCCCACCCTTATCGTCAGCTGAAAACCACTTTTCAGAATGTACAACATTTATTTGGGTAGAATTTGGAAGATTTAATCGTAACAGATAGATTTAGCCAACATGAAAGTGAAAAGAAAGAAAAAAGGAGCACGTTGCTTACAATAACACAGACAGGTAAGGCAACTGGAGGCGGGTAAAATATCCTATGTTTCTTTGTTATATATATATATATATATATATATATATATATATATATATATATATATATATATATATATATATATATATATATATATATATATATATATATATATATATATATATATATATATATATCCGTTGACAGTGAATTTCTTCATTAATTAATAATTCTTTGATGTATATCTCATAACATTTAAAAAAATTATAATTGAAAAATAAAAAGTATAATTCTGATTTAATTCAAATATTAGAAAAATAGAAACCATTAAAACAATGTTGTCTGATCCCCCCAGGAAAAATATTACACTCAGTAATCTAGTGTCATGGAAACGATCGCGATATATGTTTCATTTATCATGATTGTCAGAGGTCAGTGATCTGGGTAATTATCAATGATAACTATATGTAGTAGCTTAGTAGAGGTGGTGAAGGTGAGGACTGAAACTCTGAATTTCCTTCTTTTTTTTTACAGTAAATAATATCAAATAGCCTCATATGGAGGAGCGGGAAGCTCTGTAAGGTAAATGAGTCATCACTACAAGGTTACGTGTTCGTGAAGGCTGATTGTGCCTTAAGCAGTCGATACAGATTTTATGGAGGAAAACCATCGTTGCATAGACTCAGGGGAGACATTTACGAAAGATATAATTTTTATATAGCACCTTTACAACAGAAGAACAATAATATAACGGTGAACTTTAGGTTGTCGTGAATATAAACCGATATTAATATTATATGACATAAATGTGGTAAATATTAGGGTAATTTTGTTCTATTTTTATGCCATATTTTCTGTATTTATTGGTGTGTCAAGACATCAGACAAAGAGGAATCGTGTTGGGGAAAGGTTGTGAGCAGCCTTCCTCTGCCCTCCTCACCTTCTTCACCCCTTCTCTCCCCTCCCTGATACAAGTACTTCCCCCTACATAATTAAGTCAACCACCCAATGCGTACATAATGCGTCCCTTCCGAGAAGAGTGCACAACCCTCCTCCTAAGGTGGCACAGCAGACGTAAAATCATCCAAGCACTGATCTGCCAAACTCTCACTGTCGTAAATTACCAAATCACCATTTCTTCCTCACCTCACTTACCAATTCAGTCAGCAGTTACGCTTGTCAACCCCCCCCCCCCCCCTCCTGCATATATGTCGTTTTGTTACATTTTGTTTTCTTGTAAACTTTAAGAACAAAAATGAAGATATTTGTTCTGTATAGCGTTAACTACTTTCGTTTTTAATTAGCCATATGCCACTGTTTCTGACATGTGTAAGTCACTTGCTTACTCTGGTTTATATTTTACATTTACAATGAACAAACATCAAAATTGTTTGCTGGTCGTGGCACAAAGCCCTTTGTCGGAAAAAGTACATAGTAATCATCAAACATTGTCTCCCAGTAAAGGCATGTTTAGAGTTTTACCCAGACACTAATTACATTACATGCAAGGTTCCTGAAGCAAGACGTTACCGGCTGGCGACAAGGAGACGCCACCAGCAACCACCAGTCTCCCCTCCACAGTACCACTGCTCTTTTATTTACTGCACATTACGTCTCTTCGTTATATATCATTAGAATTTCATTTTTTCCTTTATTCATTAATTCGTTTCTCCTCTCGCTTTCATCCCTCCTTCCTTGCCTCCTCTAGGTTCACATTACTCACCCATGATAACGTAAACATATGCGAAGTATCTTATATCCTAAGAATCGCTCCGCCTTGTTGACCAATCACTCATCACTCTGTCCCTCCCTGTTGACTGACACATTACCCACCAGGTCACCCTTCTGACACATTACCCACCAGGTCACCCTCCACACATTTAGTATAAGGAGATTATATTCTATCTTTTTGTTGCCACTCGATTTCAGTTATACTCAGTGACACCGCTCCATCGTCCTAATGTGATGGCAATATGATTTTTCCACTTTATTTTATAAATCTTTTAAAATAGGAATTACTGTTACTAGTAATGGTCTTTTATTTAGAATATATGAAGTATTTAGAGGGGAACTTTTGTTATTTGAAATAGTAATGTATATATTTTGTAAGAGAACTGCGAGCTTGAAGAATAATATTTATAAGGCAAATATCCCAGTAGTGTAGTGTTTAATGTCCTGAATGAATATTTGTATTAAAGATCCATTTCGAATAACTTTTCTGAGTTGTTGTGAGTGTATTTACTTTCCACTGGTAGTGTTTATGGGGAAATATTGCCCCCTGCAAAGCCATTATAATCCGACTTGGCAGCAAGTCAATCTTTTATCGGGAAAACAGTCTCTTTTGTGTTAACTTTGTGAAATTTTCGTTTGGATTTCAGATGCATTGTTGGAAATAATAAGTTTTTACTTAATGTTTATTACAAGAAGTTTTAGTTCTGAGGTTCAATGCTATAATTCTTTTCTGACTCGTTTTGAATTTATTAATTATCCAAATACAGGTATTGAGTGATCTGATTTGTGAACATTACATATTGCATTAATTTTGGTTTACATTCAGGCATGTTCAGTGTAGCTTAACTTTCAACCTGGGCTGTTATTTTTCTTAAACAAATATCATAGGCTAAGTAAAAGAAATCCATGATTAGTTACATTCACGTTTACGTCTCTCTCTCTCTCTACGTAATGTCCTATCTTTCTCTGCCAGCTTGCAACACAATGAAAAGCCTCTCACATCCCCTGCCTCCCTCATCCCCTTCCTCTCTCCATCACTCCAAACATGCAGTTTCACATACCGTCATCACCTCCTACCCAGGCTCAGATGTCCACCCCAAACCTCCTCAACTCCCAAGCTCATAAACACGCCACCAAACATAACTCAGGTTCACTACCACATATAAGCTCCGTGTACTGACGCAGTTTATGGTGGAGCTAATTAGGTGTTCGTTCCTGGCAAGCGTAACCTGCTGCTGCAACTCATATATAAAGTTGATATCTCGACAACGGGTTAATTACAAAACAAGTAATTAACTAACAGTTTTCACTAATTGATCCTTTCTTTGATAACCACCCTCAAAAATACTTTCATATTGTAGGCGGTGCAGTATCTTTTTAACGTGTGGTTGAACAAAGTAGTAATGCAGCTGATAACCTTACAAGCACATTCATGCACTTTTATTTGGCAGATGTTAATGCACACCGCTCTTGTTTACCATTGTTGTGTTCCCTGCATATTGTTGGTTTATGTTTATCCTTCCGTGCAGGTAATATTCCCTCATAGTATAGTAGGCAATGTTAGTTGTATCTCTCCAGACAAGAAGGAGTGGTGGAGTTACTCTATAAAATTCCTTCAGTGTAGCCGAGTCTCAACATTACAGCAGGACTCGAGAATGTCATTTATAATTCATAGGGAAATGTAACTTTGGACACATGATGATAGATAACGGAACCACAAAACAATACAATGAATAATTTGAGGAACTGTAGTATTTCTCAGGATGTCCATTCTTAAGTAGATACCATGAAAATATGTCCACAGAACACCTCACAAGGGCATCATATAGGATAGTTTACCCCAGCGGTGTTGAATTTAGCAGTTTTGTATAGTTGAAAGTTTACTTCATGTTTTCATTTTCATCGATGCAGTCGGTAGGAACGTTTCTTTTTGCTATCAGAAAGTTTTACGATAACTGAACTGGTAACAAGAAGATAATACGTGTGAGGAATGAGGTTATCCCCGTCTGTGTCTCGCAGGGTATGTTGGTGCACAGAGGGCGCCACCTTCAGCACTACAGTCACGAGACATTCCTCGAATGCCTTTGTGTTGGTATCCCCTCACCCTAGCATTCTTCTCACTCACTCTCCCTCAGTCTGGGGTCCCTCTCACTCTCTTATTCATTCACTCCTCCATTCAAGGGTCTCTCACTCCTTCGCTCACACACTCCCTTACTCTGAGGTCCCCCTTAAACTCATTTCTTGACTCTTAGAGTCCCTCTCACTCACTCACACACTCTAGTGTAGGGTCCCTCGCACTCACTCAAGGGTCCCTCTCCTTCACTCAAGGGTCCCACTCACTCACTCTAATAATAATAATAATAATAATATAATAATATTATAATGGTAATAATAATAATAATAATAATAATAATAATAATAATAATAATAATAATAATAATAATAATAATAATAATAATAATAATAATAATAATAATAATAATAATAATAATGATAATAATAATAATAATAATAATAAATGAAAATTCTATTAGCAGCAGTAGAAATATATTAATAATTTATAAGGGAGACAGTGTTCAGTACATAGACGCATTATCTATGTATCTGATCCTTTAACCCGTTAGCTCTCATCGTCTGCTGTCATCAATCAACATTAACAAGAATATATGTTTGTCGCTTCATCTCTCATCACTCTTAACAAATATTATAACTTTCTCTCGCGTTTTTTTTTTCTTTTACTGTCAGAGCGAGGCAGCTTAAGAGAATGGAGTTTGCTTGGGACCGAGTAAATAAAACATCTAACTACAATTATGAAGGCTTAGGCTTACGATGACCCCGAGTCTATAGCCTACGTGTCATGGTATTTTATTACCCAAGTTATGAAGACCTAGCACACACACACACCCACCCGGGAGACGAGTTATGGTGTGTGTGTTACTCTGTCCTGCTTCTAATTCTTCTTAATTACACGAGGTGACTTAGTGTCAGTCATCGTGTGTGTTGAGTATTTGTTAGTGTTTATCTTCAAAAACTTTCTTATTAGGAGAATTCTAACTATATGTTATTTGCATGACGCCTATTTTTCTACTATCGAAAGATAACCACCTCCCTCATAACACTCCACCGCACCACCATCCATTCTGCTATACTCAATCAACCAGCCAACCCATCAGTTCATCAACTAGCTATCCAGCCACTCCACCACATTACCAATCAACCACCCCACCACTCCAGCAGGCACCAGCTCGCCTCGTAGCTAGCATGAAGTGGGTGGGTTTGGGGGGAGGTAACGTGTCGCTCCGCCCGTCAGCTGACTGAGTAAATACCATAAAGTGGCTCACCGCGGCTCTCTGTTGGCTTGGAAACGCCACCCAGTGTCAACACTCTCAACACAAATCTTTTCCCTCGATTTTTCGCAACCCCCTATATATATATATATATATATATATATATATATATATATATATATATATATATATATATATATATATATATATATATATATATATATATATATATATATATATATATATATATATATATATATATATATATATATATATATATATATATCCCATAGGGTACACATAGACGGATATTTGTGTACTTGCTACCACACACGAGTTTAAACACACATATACGAATATTAATATTTTCTGATGTTTTATGATAATAATATATGAGCAGAGACACGTAATGATAATAACAACAGACGCTAGTACAACACAAGCCCCTCCACGTCCCCGTATACAGTACATGTACAGTAAAGACATACACGGGTGTTACTCTTTACAAATATATATACACAACTCCACATTGTTAGTGCATTTTTTTAGTAAGGAATATCATAAATATCCTACATCATAATCCAGGCAGGTCTTGTAGAAACCAACTGCAACAAATTTATCGGATTTTGGACTTATATACGGGCTAATGAGAATACAAACGAACACAACTACTGAACATTATCGTCTTGATTAAAGACTTGTTAGACGGCAGATGTCCAGAACTGATGTCAGATAAAAAAGAGAGAAAGGGATGCAATTAAGGTTGTCATAATTCTTAGAGGTGTGTTTTAGTAAAGCGAGTGAAGCTCATACCGTTAAAAACACCCAGGGAAATGATTATATTTTTGTCAACACTGTAGAAGAAGTAACAATCAAGGAACGGTAAAAGCTCTGGTTCACTTAATTGGGAGGAAGTAAATTTAGGGCTAAGTTATAATGGAAGGGGGAAATTGTACTCATAAAATGATCCACCATACGCACATAGGGTAATTGGAAAGCTGCCGTATGAACTAACGACCTGCTCTCTACGCACTACCAGGTGTACTGTAAAAGCCCTGGGTGTGATCTTAATCTACCATAACGAATCCTTACATCCAAAGGCTTTAGGAAGTAGTAAGATACAAATAAAAACACTTGTTTACACGACACTTAACATGAGAAACATTACAAAACAAAGTAATACAAAATATATTCATTTTCGAAACTGAGGAAGACCGAGAGATGACTACAGTATATCCCTTCCGTATACGAGGCTGGTGAATTATGAACAAATTACAACAGTTAAGGCATACACATATACACTCATATGTACGTCTTGTAATACAGAGAAATCTTTATCAGATCGGGAGAAAAAACAGGCTAACAATTTTCCTCACTCCCCATCGGTGACCGGATAAAACCCCAGGGGACAAAACCCCAGTCTCATATATAAAATATAAAATAAAACACTTTATGTTTAGGTTAGGTTAGTGTTGACAAATGACAACCCCGTTGGGGTTTTGTCATGGAACCCTCCCCATCACACCCTAGGCGACACTCACCTCCTCCAGCACCCGTTGTCTTCCTCGACCGGCACCAGACAGGCCTCCCAGCACAGCCTCCACACAGTACCTCGTCCTCTACCGGACCTCAACGACACAATAAAAAGAGACGGGCTCAAGCTGCTCCAATTAACGTCCAAATTTGGTTTAAGGATCACAAGTTGCCGTACTTCAACTTGTTCCTCCGCGAGCGGCAACACGAGTGATCCTGCTGATGTCGCAATTGTCTCTAGGTATACTGGCTGAGTGGCTGGTTACCTCCTCCTCTCTTCGCTGACGTTCACTCTGGTCAGAAGATCAAAATCATTAGCCAATAAGAATGAATCTACAAATGTGGAAGCCAATAAAAATGAAGTGACGTGCCAGCGTTGGAGGTTGAAGTGCTAAACTACCCAACTACTTGTTTGTTACCCAGCGCGGCGAGGCAGGCACCTTTCCCAACATTACTAAATGTAAATAAATATTACAGTCTTGGTATTCTCGTGACAAAGGCTGAGTAATTATCTTGTTTAGGTGGAGGTGTGTGCCCAGCATATGCTTCTTGTAATTATTTGGAAGCTATGATGGGGAAAAGGGGCTGTTTAATAATGGGAGTGAAATGTTTCCTTTATTTGCTATAACAATCCAGCTGAAGGGATACAACTTCCAAAAGTTATGATGGAATGGAGAAACCAAGACAAAGAGTCAGGAACACTTGATTGGTGTGATGGAAATAAATATATATAAAACAGAAGGAAGTGAAGTAATAACTGGTAACGTCACGATATGAGAAGAAATGAAGGAGCGTTTATACACTTAACGGCAGCACGTACTGTTGTAGAGATGAGGTAAGTATTAAGAGGTGTATAAGTAATAGTGAATCATCAAAGGAGAGTCGAATGCAAAGCTCAGGAACACCAGGAGCAAATGGTCCCCCTCTCAGGTACACAGGAGAAGGGCACATACTGGGGGAGTTTCATGGTATGTGAATACGGCTAGAATCTGGGAGCAGCTGGTGTCAGAGGGATATATGGGAAAAGGGAGAGAGAGAGGGGGAAGGAAAGAAAATAAATAAGCAGAAGAGGAAGCAGGGGAAGGAAGGAGGATAAGGTAGTAGAGGATGTAAAAATGAAGGGAGAGTACGGAAGGAAGGTGGATATACAGTATGTGGAGGAAGGTTGAGAAGGGAGAGACAATAACATAAGATAAAAAGAGAAGAAAGGTAAATGGCGAGGAAAAAAGGTGGTTTAACAAGACGATAACAATACAATACTATAAAAAATAAATTAAAGGTGTTTTCAAAGGAACACCATCTTGCCGCTGAAATATAGGATGTCATATATTTCTTCCGCTATCCAGTGATTCGGATAAGCGAGATGGATCACCTTAAGTTCCAATATTGTTCCAGGTCATATTAGAGAAGTGAAATATTTCTCATATTTCCCCAGGGTTCCCAAGCCAGCAGGAACCCACGCCATTGATCACAATTTCTCTTAGCTGATTGGTTAATCAGGAATATTAACCATCTGCAGCCAATCGCTCCCAAGTTATATCCTTTCGTTATTACGGTCATAAATTCTCCCGCCGACTGGCTTATGGGGGAAGATGAAACGTAACTGGGTAAACGCAGCTCGCTCTTATTGCGAAGACAGCCTCTGAACTGTGCTGCTCCGACACACCTGCGGCATCCTTATTATACCAACAACCTGTGATCACTGAGTGTCTGCCACTAGTTAAGGAGCATCAGGGGGCAGCCGGTGTGGTACAGTCATCCTTCCCCACCACCCCTCCCTACTCTCCTCTCAAATGGAAACAAAATTTACCTGACATGCTGTTAAAAAGTAATTTAAATTGCAATTAAACTTCAAAACGAAAGTATGTTTTTTTTTCAGGAAAAAACTTTAAACTCTGAACATAAATTTCGTAAAACACCAAACTAATTCCTGAGCTCAGCAAATATGCAGATCGCAATCTGGTGTTTATTATTTTCCAACTAAGTTACATCAACTTGGGCACAGTTAAGGCTGCAGACTATCAGTGAAGCGAAACTGAGTGAAAATTCTATCTTCAACTGTGTATATAATGAATCTCAGTGTGTGTGTACTTATATATATATCCACACTCATTTTCCTTCAATCTAGCAGAACCATTCCCACTCCCATTTTTGCTTGGTACTCTCCGCTCCATCACCACATTCCCACACCCACTGTTTAAAACATCAATAGTTTCCACTAATATGGTCTTAATTCATCAAGCTTTACCCACAGAGGTACTCACTGATCTTCAAGCATATGAATATTTATCCATCCCTACTACCTATTCATCGTGTACAGAATTAAATGTCTATATAAAATGTGTTTAGTTAATTTTAGTTTATTTATAGTAAATTGTAGTCTCCAAACGGTTGGCTCTAACATACAGACGTGCAGACAGTCATGCTCGAATCCTTCACTCTTATTTTTTTAACTCTGTGATGGACGCGGGGAGATACACAGCAGTGAGATAACTGGAGAGCAATATAACTGAAATGTAACCTCTATCTAAGCTATAACCTTACCTACTTGTAGTATATACACCATGGATGAGAAAGATGGTAGTTCCGGTACATAACTTAGCTGTGTAATAAAGGTTCAGTGCATGTTTTATATTTACAGTTGTAATTTGCATTCATGACCACACGTTTCTTTCTTTCACTGCAATTCAACTCAACATCCCCGTTGAGCAGATATTACTTTTCATAAGTTATTACAATTGTTTATATTATTACTTCTCTCAAAAAATAGAACAGGTTAGGTTAAGTTAAGTCACGTTACATTATGTTTCATTACGTTACGTTACATTGCGTTAGGTGAGGTTAGGTTAGGGAGCATAGACTAGCAATACCACTGAGTCTCTGTCCCTATAATACTAAGCAATGTTTGCACCAACCATAAACTGTACCCAATACTTTGATTTTTTGTGTCGATTAGAGAAAAAACTAGACAATTATTTCAGGTTTAAAGGGACTATATAGTAATATATACAGTTGGGTTATTTTTATTGTTTATGGATAATGAAACAGTATGAGGCTTTAATAACAATACCGCAACTGCAAAATGATAATCACGGTACAGGTAACCTATCCAGCAAGTTACCAGGTGTCAAACTTCAGAGAACTCTGTCTCTCAGCAAGGAAAGTAACTGATGTTGACTTCACATATATCAGGTACCAAATACTCACAGTGCAGCTCAAAAATACTGCTGGGCTCTCTTTGACTCATGATGTGACGAGTATTGCGGTTTTGCCTCAACGTTCGTCATCAGAGTCCAGTTCACAGCTGGCCTGACTGAGGGTTTTGTCACTTAGCAAGTCTTGCCCGACAGCTGTATGGAATCCGCAACAAACTGCTCATATTCCTACGGCAAGGGACCAACATACTATACCAACCTGGCCTGTCTGAGATTATGTGGACAATTATACCTTAGGAGGAGAAAGCCAGGGGAAGAGGAATGCCATCCTCAATTCGCTGTACCAATTATATGTTTCATAATTTCAAGCTCTCTCTCTCTCTCTCTCTCTCTCTCTCTTTATATATATATATATATATATATATATATATATATATATATATATATATATATATATATATATATATATATATATATATATATATATATTGATAAAATCACACAGGAAAAAGGGAAACAATGGAGCGCATTAGCTTTCGTGTTTATTCAAGAAAGACATCTTCAGAGGCAACTGAATTACAAGGACTGAGAGAAGCTTATGTACACAGGGTGAGCTTACAAAACATGAAGTCAGGTCAAAAACATGACATCCACTAATCCACACACCACCACCACCGTAAACATAAGAACATAAGAAAATAAGGAGACTGCAGTAGGCCGGTTGGCCTGTGCATGGCAGCTCCTGTCGAGAGTTACTACCACTCTATCATCCATGACTCTATCTAGCCTCCTTTTATAACTTTCTAGTGTTCCAACCCTTACTACAAAGTTGCTAAGCTTGTTCCACTCGTCTACCACCCTATTTGTTAACCAGTTCCTTCCTATCTCCCTCCTAAACCAAAACTTACTCAACTTAAATCCGTTGCTACGAGTCCTATCCTACTCTGATATTATAAGAACTTTATCTATATCCCCTTTATTGATTCCTTTCACCCACTTAAATACTTCTATCATATCTCCCCGCACTCTTCGTCCTTCTAGGGAATGCAAGTTTAGTTTCTTTAACCTATCTTGATATGGAAGGTTTCTAAGTCCCGGAATCATTTTCGTCATTCTTCGCTGCACCGACTCCAGTGAATTGCTATCCATTTTATAATAAGGGCACCAGAACTGAACGGCATAATCGAGGTGCGGCCTGACTAGCACAAGATAGAGTTGCAATATGACCTCTGCACTCTTATTACTTACACTTCTAGATATAAAACCTAATACTCTATTTGCCTTAATTCGAACATTAGCGCACTGTTTTCTAGGCCGTTGGTCCGGGCCTACAAATACCCCTAAGTCTCTTTCACAAGTCGACTTCTCTAGGTTGATGTTGTTAAGGCTTTATACATTGACGGCATTTGTTCTTCCAATATTAAGTATGCTGCACTTGCTGGTGTTGAATTTCATTTGCCATTTTTCTGACCACTCCTGCAGTTTATTTAAATCCTCCTGTAGTGCATTTGCATCCTGTCCTGAATTAATCTGCTGCCCTACAGGTATTTTGGTGTCATCCGCAAACTTGCTTATGTCACTGCTTATCCCAGTATCTAGATCGTATAAGTAGATTATGAACAAGAGTGGGCGCAGTACTGACCCCTGGGGAACCCCACTGGTTATACAGCCCCACTAAGATTTATCAACATCTACGCTGACCCTCTGTGTTCTATCGGTGAGCCATGATTTTATCCAATCTAAAACTTTCCCCTCGATACCATGACCCTTAACTTTTCTCAGAGGCCTCTGATGCGGTACTCTGTCAAACGCTTTGCTGAAGTCTAAGTAAATAACATCGTAATTTTCGTTATTATCTATTACCTCGAAGACTTTCCTAAAAAAACGTCAGCAGATTTGTTAGACAAGATTTTCCCTTTGTAAACCCATGTTGAGAGTCGTAGATTAATTTGTTTTTCTCTAAATTCGATCGGATGCTATTTGCTATAATCGATTCAAGAAATTTCCCCACTACTGACGTCAAACTAATCGGCCTGTAATTTGACGCTGATGCTCTATCTCCCTTTTTGAATATGTGTTCTACATTTGCCTGTTTCCACAAGTCCGGCACAACTCCCGTGTCTAATGATTTTGTAAATAAATTTATGAGGGTCCGCTAATCTCTTCCTTACACTCTTTCAAAACTCGAGGGAAAATTTCATCTGGCCCTGGGGATTTTGTCTTCTTTGCTTTATTTATCTTCTTAAGAACATCCTCTTTTCTGATAGTGATATTCTTTAATTTCTCTTCTTCATTTCCCCTAAATATCAGTTCCACCTCTGGCATTTCCTTGTGAATTTCTCCTGTGAAAACTGATAAGAAGTAGCTATTTAATGCTTTGTTCATTTCCTCACTATCATCGATCACTTCCCCTCTTTCTGACTTTAAGGGCCCCACTTTGTCTTTAACCTTTGCCCTATATACCTGAAAAATCCCTTTGGATTCGCCTTGGATTCTCTTGCTATCCTGATCTTGTAGTCCCTCTTTGCCTTCCTTACATTTTTCTTAACATTCCTAGATAGTTCATTATACCTATTTCTGAGCTGCTCCTCCCCTCCCTTTAATTTCTTATAAATTCCTTTCTTTATTCCTATGTCATGTTTAAGTTTTTGGTCATCCACCTTGGCTCATTCTTGTTTGACCTAACTGTTCCCAGGCGACCTCACCTAGGTAACTTCTTAACCCTTCATAATTCGCCAATCCAAAGTCTGGGACTCAGACCATATTGTCATTGTTTTTTGTTTCCCAATTTAGGGTGAACCTGATTTCTCTGTGATCACTGTTCCCTAGTTCTTCCCCTACTGTGATATTTCTGATAATATTTTCTTTATTTGGTAATATTAGGTCTAATATATTGTCACCTCTGGTAGGTTCTGTAATTAGTTGTTTTAAAAAATTGTCCTGTACTGCGTCTAGGAAGTCTTCAGATTCATAGTCACCTACAATGTTGTCCCAGTCAATATTTCTGAAGTTGAAATCCCCGATAATGCACAGGGTGTTGTATTTTGCTGCCCTACTCATTTCCTGCTATATGGGCTAAGCTGCTTCTTTCCCAAGACTTGGGGGCCTGTAAATCACTTCCAAAATGAGTTTTTCTCTTCCTTCCACAATTTCTACCCATACAGACTCGGTTCCTACTTCACCCTTTATTGAATTATTAATACAACATTTTAATGTATCCTTGACGAAGAGTGCGACCCCTCCCCCCTTCCTACCTTCCCTGTCCTTGTGAAAAAGGTTGTACCCTTCTATGTGGTACTCTGATAAAAAAATTTTGCTCGCCAGATTCATCCAAGTTACGGTGATTGCTATGCTCGGTACATACAACAGCTCTCAGCAAGTCTATTTTATTTCTAACGCTCCTACTGTTTGTATAGTATACATTTAAACCTACCCTTCCCTGGTCCTGAGTCACCAATTTTACTTCCCAGGACCTGCTTGTTTTTTGACTCCCACTTACCCCGACCTCTCTCTACTGGTGAAACCCCCCCCCACCTCTTTGGAGTGACAATTTCACACTCCAGGGATGCAGACAACGTCTTTACCCCTGCACGAGACAAGTGTACTCCGTCACGACTGTACAGGTAGTCGTTGTCATAGAATGGTTGCCAGTTGTCAATGAATGCCCAACCATTGCTTGCACAATGTTTTTCCAGTCGGCAATTTATAGCAATTGCCCTGGACAGCCATTCACCGCCAACTCCTCTTCTAGGCAAGACACCACCTTCCCTTGCGCCTCCCTATACCTCTTGAAAGTTCCTCACTCCTAACCCTTCCTATGTCGTTACCTCCTACACTAAGACACACTACTGGCTTGGTACCCTCCCCTGACAAAACCCTATCTATCCTCTCAGCTACATGCCCTATCCCAGCCCAAGGAAAACACTCCTTAGTCCTACGTTCCCTATCTCTTGCCCAAAAAGTCCTGTCTAAGAACCTCACCTGGCTGTCCCAAATTACCACGACCTTCCACTGGGCAGGGTTTGAACAACTGCCCTTTTCTCTCCTGGCACCACACCGTCCTGCCTTTTCTCTTCCTCGCCAGCTTCCTTCAACGCTTGGTAGGGGTTACTGCACTCCACACCCTGGTCAACTTTCCTGAGTCTGACCCTAGTCCCCTTGGAGACAACCACTCTCCACGTCTGCTCCTCCTGACCCTCCTTCGCAGGTGTCCTGCTACCTGAAGGAGTTCAGTCCTGAGGGCTTCGTTCTCCCCCTTTAAAACGTCTATATCTCTCCTCAACTGCTCCAGCTGACTTAATAGAGTGGCCAGGGGGTCGTCTTTCCTCACACACCGTCCCTCTTCCCCCACAACACAACGATCCACGACGGCCATTTGCTATGGTCACTACCACGAGCACTTAGGGGCACGTCCTTCTCCAAGCTAGGTCAGGTAGCGTCTCGAGCTCGGTCAGGTAGGGTCAGGGCGACGTAACTAGTCATATCAAGTCAGGTAAAAAATATGAGACCCACTAATTATCTATCATACATCTACCTTGTATACTTTCAAAGCATTTTTAACCTTGGGCCACTAACAAATAAATTTGTGTAACATATTATCAGTTTTGTACTGACCATCACTAAGGTTTATAGAATTCATTTCTCTAATCAAACTTTCTTCAACCAGAAGTCTTTCTGTGACACATGATGATTTATACACTTCTAAAATGTTTTTCCAATCTATGGGATGATTATTGTTCCTTATATGAACGAACAGTGCACTGCTTTCAGATGCTGTTCTAATATTGTACTTGTGCTGTTTAATTCTGAGTTGCAATGCTTTCCCAGTCTGTCCTACATAATTTCCATTACAATTGCTACATGGAATGCAGTAAACACTTCCATTTACATTGAGGGTTGGGCTGTTCTTAATTAATATATTAGTAATAGTTTAATAGTTTAATAATTTAATGGACTGAACTAACGGGAAAAATTCATCGCGATAAGGTAGAGTAAAAATATTCTTAAATGTAGGAACTTGCCTAGTTTGAGTAGAATGAAAGGATTTTTTTTGCACTTTTAAAACAACAACCAACAAACAATGAAGGATGCCCACGTTTTTGTGTAATGGACTGAATGTGTTGCAGTTTTTCTTCAATAATTTCAGGGTAAAAATACACCTTAAATTTGTATTTATGGCCATTTCTAATGATAAGCATATCAAGAAATGGAAGAGATCCATTTATTTCTCTTTCAATTTTGAAGGTAATACTAGGGACAAGATCATTAAGCTTTTCCATTAAATCCAGTGGGTCACTGTTTCTAGGCCATAGACAAAGAACATCATCTACATATCTATACCACGGAGGAATAGTCACTTATGTTGGTTAGTAATCTAGCCTCAAAAAACTCCATATAAATACAGGCTAAAGGGGCAGAAAGACAATAACCCATGATCATGCCAAATATTTGCTTGTAGAACTTCCCATTTGCTCTAAACACATTGTCAGTAACGCATAACTCTATCATTTTGAGAAATATATCAAGTTCAATAGTCAAATCTAACAGATGCAATTTATCTTTAAGGAATGAAAGTAGGTCATTCACTGGTACTCATGTGAAAGGTGAATATACATCAAAACTTATAAATTCACTTGGTTCATTGTGTTTCCTGAGTTTATCAATTAAATCACTGTAAGAGGGGATAGCATCCTAACCAACCACTTGGATAATTTGTACGTAACAGAACCCACAGAACTCACGATAGGACGTAATGGATTATTAAGCTTGTGTGTTTTGATCAATCCATACATATAAGGTAAAGTGGGATTGATTTGAGAGAACTGTTTGATGAGACCTGGGTTCATTTTCAATAACTCCTTCATTTTAGAGTTAGATAACTTATTAATATTTTCCAGGGGATCTTTTCTAAGCTCACAATTAGTACTTTCATCACTTATTAATGAATTCATTTTATCATTATAGTCACTTTTATCACAAATTACAATAGCATTGGACTTATCAGCCTTAGTAATATGGATATTCACATTTGCTTCAAGTTTTTCAAGGCTGTTTAAAATCTTTTTGGAATGTTTGAAACCATTTTCTTATGTGAAACACAATATAAACAAACTTTAGCAAGGGATATATCTTCATTTGTAACATCTATCGACTTATTCTTTTTCAGGTTGATTAAGTGGATTAACGGTGCGCTGAGCAATAGAAAACTTCCTACCAAAACCAAGCACACGTTACTCATTTATCTGTAGATCATAAGATAATAAGTTTATGAACAAATTTGGATCACTCAGTTTAGACCAATAACTCCCGTTAAACCAAGCATTTAATTTAGCATTTAACTTCCTTTTTGGGACTGTCACTTTTGCTAAGTAATTGATATGCAAAATCACGAATGGTATGCCACTTATTAACACAAACACTGTTTTGCATTAGCACTTTACACTGTGTACATAAGCCTCTCTCGGTCCTTGTAATTCAGTTGCCTCTGAAGATGTCTTGTTTCCCCTTTTCCTCACAAATATGTTATTTGTTGTGTTTTTTCTTCTATGTCCTTGCTTTTTTCGTCTTCTTGTTTCTTCTTTTCTTCTTTTATTTCTCTGTTCTTTTGTTTCTTCTTTTATCCCATCTCTTGTTTCTTCTTTACTTAGTTCTTTTTTTCTTGTTTCTTAACTCTAAGGATAGCTTCCTTCAAGCTAATTTTTTTCTTGCATCGCAACTTGGCTACCTCTACCCCTACACTCGTCCTTCCACTTAGGACACTCCCGGTCGGAGGAGGAAAGAGGGCCGCCGCAAATTGGACACTTCCTTTGTGTTGCTTGACACGAGGTCCCGACCGGGCACCAGCACGAAGCGTAAACCTCCCGAGCCTGGCATTTCTTGGCTGCGTGGCCATAGCGCTGACAGTGGTAGCACCTCGTCAGTCTTGGTATGTATGGTTTTACTGTAATGGTGTCCCATCCAAGTAAAACCTATTTGGAAGGTTCGCCGAGGAAATCAACCACGGAGAAGGTGACTTCCCCGTCGGGTCTCGACAGCTTCTTCTGGACTGCGCATTCCCCGATGAGTTCTTGTAGTTCGTCGAGCTCCAGATGTTCAGTTACGGAGTGGGCGATGAACCCCCACACTGTGTTGTCACGAAGTTCAGCGGTCCCCATTCAGCGGTAACCAAAAGGCTACCACTCGGCCGGGGGACGATCTTCGTTATCCCCTCTATACGTGAACGAGTAAAGAACTCCTTCAGGACGAGGAGGTTCATCTTCTCGGGAGGAGATGAAGGTGGAAGAGTTAAACTCATGGTCTTCATCCCCTGACACGTATAACTCATGGCTCTGGTCTTGTCTCGGAAATGGACCAGGAAGTGTAACAGCCACGCCCTAAATTAGCGAGCTGTGTTCCCGGTGTCACACGAGAGCTCAGGAAGACTGCACAACCTGCCAGCAACACTGAGTCAATTGCTTACCCCTGGGACATGATCCGCTAATCGATTTACACCCAGATCCTCAAATAACGCTGGCTTAATAGGAGCAAATGGCACAATGTGACATAACCATAAATCTACCGTGCCAAAGATGTGATATTTTCTCATGCAGTAAAATCCAACAGATAATGAAACAGTGGGAAGAAATTCTACATTAGAAATATCTGAACGATATACTGGAATTGGGATAAAAGGCGCGGCGAGAGGGACAGCTTTAACCTGTAGCTTGCGTGGCAGGGACTGCAGGTAGGGCAGGTAGACATACTCACCATACTGCCTGTTATGGGTGGCGAGGGTACAGATGTGGCTGGGGGCGTTCAACTTTTATGAACACAGAGGAGATGAGAGGGATGGAAATAAATGAGACAGTAAACAGAGAACCTTACATCTGAAAGGTCATTTTGAGAGAATCCGAGATAAAGGGATTATGGGATACACAAGAGAGAGCCAATTTAAAGGTAATAATATTAGCAGAGTTGGAAGTGAATATTGTTAAGTGGAGGAGCAGTCTGAATTGTTTTTATCATAGCTTATTGAATATTGAATATAAACCCAGAACATTACGCAATAGGCTACAAATATTACATCAATTATTCTCAGTACTATCCAACATTTGGTAGTAGTGTATGTGAATGACTTGTAGTAAGAGTCATTAATACGAGGTTTAGAAGAACACTGTACAGTATATATACCAGTATCCCCACAGTGAAAAGACTTTGTTTGCCTCCAGAGCGGCGTATGACCCTACCAAACGTTCAGGTCGACGCAGTGATGCAGAACCAACAGCGAAGTGGCCACCTGCTGTTAGGGAGGTTAAATATTGAAATTCAACCGATAACGTGAGTTTTCCGATATATTTCCAGGTATACGAATGCTCCGATATACTCCCAGGACTATGAATGCTCCGATATACTCCAAAGCATACGAATGCTCCGATATACTCCCAGGAATATGAATGCTCCGATATACTCCCAGGAATATTAATATTCCGATATACTCCCAGGGATATTTATGCTCCGATATACTCCCAGGAATACGAATGCTCCGATATACTCCCAGGAATATAAATGTTCCGATATACTCACAGGAATATGAATGTTCCGATATACTCCCAGGAATGTGAATGCCCCGATATACTTCCATAAACAACGCAGAAACAGTAGCGAGGGCAGAGGGAGAAGGGAGAGAGATACAGAACAATGGAATATAGGTAAAAGTTATTAGATACGTCACGAAGAACAGGTTGAGACACACACCTGAGGTACACTAAAATGAGCCCCTAGAATGAGAGACGAGACAACAGGTAGAAAAATCCTCCCTTTTATAGCTCGTAACTCCCGTGAGACCGTTACCTACTGTCAAAAAGCCCCCCCCCCCCACATCATCACCCCGACAGTCACCTCCTACTGTCCACCCCCCCCAACACAATCTCCCCAGAGTACAAGACTTGGAAAATGTAAAACTTGCAGAATAAAACTACTGCTGTCGAGCTCTGGAAGTCTTATGGGAATATTTCTTCCCTACCTGGGGTTGCCTGATAGTGTTGCCTGATAGTGACCTGTTGGGACGAGTTACCTAATAGTGTTGCCTGATAGTGACCTGTTGGGATGTGTAAGCAAGTACAGGCATTTAACACTTTACTTGATTTTCCTTACTTGTCCCAACACATTTTTTTATTCTCACGTTTTATTTTTTTTTGGGGGTTTATTCTCATAAATACTTAATTAACGTTCAAATGTTTAAATATATGTATTTTTTTTAATTTCTACCTCCCAAACTGGCACAATATCTATCAAAATTATTCACCTCATCAAGACACCTCGCTCAACACACCATAATCGGAATATTCCATAATGTATCGCCCACGTGCCAGTAAGTGTCAGCAGCTTATGTACATAAATGTAAATTTTTCAATGTCTTTGTGTTAATAAAAAAATTCAAACTAATCTATAATTGACTGTTATTCCTCGATTACTCCTAAAAATTTAATAACGTGAACACTGGCTTTCCCTTCAAATTGTGATGTTTGAATTCTGAAACGAACTCGAAATAAAACGGATGAAGAGATTTGCGTATTACCTCACATATTTAAGAAAAACAGGGCAGGTGTTCAGCTTTTATGATTATCCCACAAAAGTGTCACATAAAAATAATTTAAGCGATGTAGAGAGAGAGAGAGAGAGAGAGAGAGAGAGAGAGAGAGAGAGAGAGAGAGAGTGTTAATATGACCTCCTAAGCCGATTAGGCCACGAACACATTGAAAATATTGTTCGAATAAAGCTTACCAGATCCTCTAACAAGAAACAAGTATTAATTCCTTTATAGTTTTCATTTACGTGAAATAAAATTTTTCTCTTGTTTAGTTTTCCTCCGCTTCTACCAGGAGGAGCAGGAGGACAACACTACTGAGTTATTGGGGTATTTATTTACAAGAGGTTACAGACTGTGTGTGTGTGTGTGTGTGTGTGTGTGTGTGTGTGTGTGTGTGTGTGTTAGTAGGGTGTTAAGAGTTATGCACACATGTAGCTATGTTAGCCCCTTGTGTATACGGGTGTGCTACTGTCTTAGTAAACTTCTTTGTGTTTGTTTAAGTGTGTGTGCGTACGCGTTATGTATTTTTTAGTAAATTCACACACACACACACACACACACACACACACACACACACCTAATTGCCTGAGTAAGTGGTATTCTTAGCCTCATTATCAGTATCTCCATAGGTATTGTTATCCAAGTATAAACAGTGACGACTGAGCCAGCTTAAGAATACGACTTACATTTCTGTAAAGTCTTCTGAATAACTAAATCTAAGAACTCCTGAAATCTGAAAAAAAAAAATAACACCGGAAGAGCCTGCCGAAGGGTTCGTGTTTCAGGTACTAATGAAATGTTGATTGGCTTATGCAAATAAAAATATTTAATCTGACACATATACACTTTAAAACTCACACATACTGCATTGAGATAATAAATTCATCCTACTCACACATGTACATACATAAGCAAAAACACAAAAATGTTTTGTTCATAAAGGCCATTCACTTACTGACACACTCCTTTCCTCCTGACGGTTTGGCAACATACTGTAGGCCTATCAGCTGACATCCCTCTAGGATGCTGGGGGGGGTGGGGGGCGCAAGGGAGTCCTACACGACTCATATTTACCAAAAACAAATATCTTGTAACAGAAAAGTTTGCCCGGGTGGTTCCTCTCTGACTCGCACACCGTCAATAGTTTTATGGCCATGGTCCTCACTGTGTGCTCACCGGTTTATGACCCATGCGAGCGTCACTCTTCTTCGTCTTCCTGTCTCTGCTCTTCTCTCTGTTTGTGTACTTATTTGTGTAGCTCTGTGAACGTTGTTGTACTATGTGTGTGTGTATTTATGTTACTGTGTTAGATTATGTGGAGTATTAATGTGTAAATTTGTTACTTTGCAAGTGTACTTATGAAGGTGCAAGTCTACCGTTTTGCTGTTTAAATTTTTTTTATCTAATATACAAGAGAAATATTAATATCTTCACAAGATATGAACTTTTTTGTGTGTCCTGGAGAATTTTTCCAACGACGAGCGTGCAAGTGTGTGTGTGTATATTTCTGTCTGGCTGTATGCATTTTTGTGTGGCTTTGAAACGTTCTTAGCCATGAATTTTTCCTAAGACCTGTATAACCTATGCTTACATAGTTGTTCAGTTACCTTATTCACCTTGTACAGTACGTCTGGAAGAGACTGTTAAAGCATTTTCGTCTCTAGTGTCTACACGTTTGTATGTGGGAAGATTTATTGCATGCTAAACATGTCTCTGGGTTTACGAAAGATATTATCTTCTTGAGTATATTGTCGTGTTTAAAGATTTTATGCGTTGTTACAACACATGTAGTCCAGATTATGAGTATCACCAGTTATGCAATAGTTCCAAAAGTCGCCTGCTTGCCAATTCAGTCAATAAAACATTCATGCATTCGCTCACTCATTCATCCATTCACTCAATCACTGAACGAGAAAGATTGACCGCCATTCATTGAAAGAAACAATTGATTCTTACGAAGGCACAATTATTCGAATTTATTCCTATTTTTTTCTACTGTGTTCATGTTTGTGTTGCTTTATATCGCCCGGGTGTGTATATTTTCATGTGTGTATAAGTCTGTGTGTTGTTGTATAGACGTCATGTTTTGTGTGCGATTCATGTTTGCCTGTGTGTATGTATGTAAAAGTGGACGTCATGTTCTCTGTATTTTGAAATCGTGTATATATATATATATATATATATATATATATATATATATATATATATATATATATATATATATATATATATATATATATATACATAGGGAGAGAGAGAGAGTCGTCACATATTCTACACTATACTAAGTATTTGGAAGTAAGTATGGCTGGTAAAATATATTGTATGAACATTGTTTTATGTGTGGGTAAATATGGCCTTTTTTTATGTATTTTTGTGGGTGCGCTTTTGTGTGCATTCACGGGGGTCGTTAAATAACTAATGAGACTGATGATATAAAAAAGGAAATAAAACAATGTGGTATATATCATTTACGATTTTTCAAAGCAATTCTCTTCCTTTCTCAATTCACCCTTACCACTGCTGACATGGTCAGAAAACAATTCGGAGAAACTGTCCTTTGATAGTATGTTAAGGATACCTTTCACCCTGTTATCAATTTCTCTATCAAACTCAAAACAGCGACCTCGAAATAATTTTCAAGTTTCAGGAAATACTATAATGTCCCAGATAGCCAAGTGAGGTGAGCACAAAAGACAATCACCATGAGCAGTATAGACACGCGCGAAGACTTGGGCTATGTTCTCGATTCTTTTGGGGGGCCAACTGGCTCATGAATAACGACATAAAACCTTCCCAGACATCGCCATATCATCAGTGGTGTCTGTGATAGTGATAGTCATGGTTTGTTACGTCTTAGCTTTTCATTACTAATGGATGAGGTCAAAGGCTGCCGTTCCTTCTAATCGTTTTTAAGTCCTTGTTGTTTTTGGTTGTTGTTGTTGTTTTTGTTAGAATGTAGTTTTGTATTTCAACAAGCAAGGTCAGTTCTAAGTTGTTCAGTTAAGGTTATTCTGGTAAAATGAATTATTGTCAAGATATGGGCCAGCAGCATTATTTATTGAACATCCCTCATTTGTATATGCAAAAACTTGTACTTGTATTCTTTCTTGTGTTTTGTGTATGAAAGCTTGTGTGTTTTTCCATGTTTTTTGTGTTAGGGTGTGTGTGTGTGTGTGTGTGTGTGTGTGCGTGTGTGCGTGTTAGTGTGTGTGTGTGTGTGTGTGTGTGTGTGTGTGTGTGTGCGTGTTAGTGTGCGTGTGTGTGTGCACTTTTGCAGGTTAATGTATTCATGAATATTTCTACATGTGAGGGTAAGACCTACAAGTTTGATATGGGATAAATAAAAAATTCATGATCCTTTAAGGTGGCAAAGAAATATAGGGATTTTCAGGGGTTTTATGCTAAGTGCGAGAGCGTGTGTGTAGCTTGAGGCATACATCTTTATGTATTTAAATGTGGCAGTGTATGAATCATGTATGCGTTCCCTCCCTCTCTTCCTTTCGTTCTTTCGTATTCTGCCTTTGTTTTTTTTTGTCTCTCTAATTCTCTTTTACTCCTTATTTTCTTTTTGTATGTATCTCAGTAAACAATTTAATTTTCTAAAACATTATTAGGTAATCATAATTTTTATAGACGTATATACATTTAACTAGATTTCAAAGACATTTATATACACATTTAAATGAAATATATATCTACAAACATATTAAATTATTTTTTTATTTGCTTCTCGGTCAAAGGTAAGTTGAAAAACATATTATTCTACAATATATTTAATACTTTCTCTCTCATAAGACATCATTAATAAATGAAGGTGTATTATGTTGTATGTATATTATATAATACATAATATAATCTCATGTGCATATAAACTGGATATTTTGAGCCATTAATTTATATCCTTTAATATAATATACACGAGAGTCAAGTATATGTTCAATTACTGCGTGTTAATTTGAAGTTGGCAGATAAATATAATTCTCTATTTTTAAGTTTTAGTCGAAGTAGTAAACGTTGATATAAAGAGGGTCAAGCACTATTTCACTGTTGTTAACTATCAACTGTTTCTAGTCATCGTCATAATGCAACACGCGACGCATATTCGGACCTGTGACTATGAGAGAAATTAGAAGGATAAAAATAAAAGAAAAGCAACCGAGGAGAGTGTGAAGAAAGAAAGAACAATAGCTACAGCAACAGATAAAACAAATAAGAAGGAATAAAAGGAAGAAAATAAAAATAAAGAAGAAATTAGAAATAAAAAGTAAAAAGAAGACATATAACAAGTAGAATAAGTAGAGGAAGAAGACATACACTAATCCGAGACTCCTCTTGTCCCAAGGGCGCCGTTACCTCGGCGCTCCTGACCATACCCCTGAACTGGTTCCCATCCGGCTGGCTAAACGGCTATATTTCATCTGTAATTGGCTAATTTTTGTCATGGTCGGCGCGAATATCTGAAAAATGGCTTTATATGTCCTCAAATAGGCACTGGAGGAGAAGCATGAGGGAGCTGAATTGAATATCAATTTACTGTGGGTAGAGCGTTGATTTATGAGGGCTTCATGGGTATATTAGATAGGTTTCCGGGTCTTCGATTCTTACCAGGGGACGAACTAATCAAATATCTAATGAGAGTGATATATACTGAGGCTTTGCAAGCACACACCACACTAATATATTACTACTACTAATAATAATACAGTAAGAATAACACGATTTACACGGCACTTAAACTACTCCTACTCCTACTACTACTACTACTACTACTACTACTACTACTACTACGCCTACTACTAATACTTTCTTTTTAAATATCCTCCAGCCTCCCCCAATAGCCATACCTTCGCCACCATTTTATTTCCTTAATATTAAATATCCTAATACATAAGTAGCTATCCTAGCTGTGTTGAGTTAGTTGAGCCGCAGATCTATGCGGCATTCAGTGACTGTAGCCTCATAGTCAATACCTGCAACTGTTGTCGGCTTTGGGGCCGATGCTCTCGTTCCCCTGAGGCAGAGCAAAGCCGACCTAAGGAGAGAGAAGAACAGTCGACATCTCATCCAGGCTGTAACATAACTTATGGGCTGATGCTTCTGTTCGGATATCACCTCGGCGAGTCTGGTGTAGAAGCATCTTGCACTTGGTCCCATCCCACCATTGGTTGTGAACACTAGAGGAGTGAAGCTGCCTTGATCAATGTTCTGAATTCTCTCCCTGTACGCCCTTATCTTGTCGTTCTCGTTCCTCCTGTGTGCAACATCGAGAACTAAGTTACGGTGACTTGCGGCCATGGGATAAAAAATCCTGATGTCGAAGAAGGCTCGCTGTCCCCGCGTCCAGAATCCTCGAGAACTGACGTCAAGACGGGCTTCGTTGGATGTGTTTGAAGTCCTATGTTGGAAAATCTCACCGTCCAATGGAAGGAGGGTCGGTTCTACCCTGACATCACGGCAGATTTCCTTCATCATATTTGTTGTGATTCCTACTACTACCACTAATGATATTAATAAAAGAGCCAAAAAAGGAATGAAAAAAAAAACGTGGACAAAAAAAGAAACACGGTACAGAAATACAGACAAATAACCACACAAGAACTCCACACAACATCCCAAAATATACCTCCACATTTTACCATACATACACTCGTGCCCTCACACACCGGACTTGTCTGTTGTCAACACATATGTTAACTCGCTCACAAGCAACGGTAAACGAGGAATGTGTTTGTAAGGAAAGTCGTGATGGGACATTCAGCACTGATAGGAACACACGTAACTCTGGCAGGAAGTTAGAAGTGATGTATGTTATTGAGTCTTCGAAAATGACTGAGTTGTGAAGAAGAATTTGTGTAATGGGAAGACGAGGAGGAGGAAGAGGAGGGAGAGAGAGAGTTGCGAAGGAAAAATTAGTTCAGTGGAAGGAAGAAAAGAGAGAGCGTTATGGAGGAAAAATTTTTATAACAGGAGGAAGAGAGAGCGAAAGAAAGAGAGAGAAGGAAGCGAAAGTTGGAATATGAAAAGATAAGAAGGGATGCAGAAGAGGTATGAAAAAAATCGATAGAAAACGAAAGAGAAAGAGAAGGGGGAGATACAATCTGGGAGATAAAGAAACAGATAAACAACTATGAAGTTTAGTGCACAAACACATATGCTGTATATATTAACACACACACACACACACACACACACACACACACACACACACACACACACACACACACACACACACACACACACACACACACACACACACACACACACACACACACACACACACACACACACACACACACACACACACACACACACACACACACACACACACACACACACACACACACACACACACACACACACACACACAGTTTCTTGTATGTAATAACAGTCACCTGAATATTCCCTTTCCATGTATTGAGGTTAAACCAAAATAATAAAATATGTAAAATCTGAACTTTTCATAATTTCCTCGAACAAAATAAACAAATAGATAGGAAAAAATCATATATTTCTTAAACTTTTGGCGTTAAATTAAAACCAAATAAAAATAAAATCTTAAAATGTGATCCTAATATCTTGCAGGCCACGGAGGAAGCCTGCTTATTACTTCGTCAGTGGCGTCTCCGAGACAACCTTGGCGGCTTAATTAACTGCTGGTGATAAGCACAGCGGCGCACGCCTCCACCTCCTTCAGCACCCCCCCAGGTAATGATATCATTATATCTCTGTTTACAGCGACCAATTAGTGCCTCTGTTGAAGGCAGAACCCCCGCTAAGTTCAAGGTGTGCCGGCACTAGCTGCTGTAAACACCTACTATTGTCAACACTCATGCACATACGAACATAAGCTTATTTACACACACACACACACACACACACACACACACACACACACACACACACACACTCACACACTGTTAATGTAAGGGTAGGGTGTGTCATAGGAGGGAAGATCAGCTAAAACTAATGGCCCATCACTTTTTTGGTAGATTTTAGTGTATATAAACAGAAAATAATTTCAGTTTCAATATTTTGCAACCTTTTGCTAGGTAAATTTTAGCGTGAAATTTATCGAAAATCTAACGTACAGCTGCATTAGTGCATTACAATTAAATAGTGAACATTGCTTTCTGACTTCATTCTTTAACAACCCAACTAACAATATTTTTTCTGTTTCAGATTCTGATGCATTTATAAGTTGATAATATTTGCGATGGCTGCTTGTGTCAGGACGAGGAACCAAAAATCCAGCCATCTCAGTCACTATCTTGGGTCTGGGAGAGAGCTCCTGAAGTCGGAGTTGCCTACATTGAGAGATGCTTTGAGATACCGTGTTTTAATCAGGCAAATCAGTGAAAAGAACCAAAGAACTTACACAAACAAAGACATTGCCAGTGATATGACCAAAGCTGTCTTGGCACAGTACACTCTGGCTAACGCTCAGTTCAAGCCTCCAGTCATAACAAGTCAGAAGAAGATTAGTGAGAGACTGCTAGCCAGTTGGGAAAAGGCAAGAGACATCATTAATACTATGGGCCGATTATTCAAACTCAAAAAAAAAAATTCGCCTCCGTATGACACACCCTAATGTAAGGGAGAAATGGAAATTGGTAAAAATGTGTATACAGTAAACCTGAAAAATGGGAAACGTCAAAGAGAAAACAGTGAAAGGTCGTGGTGACAAAGGGAGAGGGAACAGGTACACAAGCTGACCACCGCTATATAAACACCATGTACGGTGAGGCAGGTTGACGGCTGTACATTCACCGTGTAGTGTTGGAATACTGTACCTGTCGCTTCCAAAGTTATAAAGCAATGTCTTATTTTTTTTTACTTATACCCATATCCATTACTAATATACCAGTAAGATATAGCATGTAAAAATAAATAAATAGAAATATTTGTAAGACAAAATGCCTTCATTAACGTACCTTCATTTACAGATATTATTGAAATCGCTCCTATTCACTCGAGAAATCTTATCAAGTCTTTCAGTGGTATCTATTAAAAAAAAAAGCTTTTAATATGAATATTTGCGCGAATCTTGTTAACAAACGTATAGCAAACTTTATGATATTCAAAGACTGAAAAATTATAAAATTTTAAACAATTAAGCGAAAAAAAATTTAAATCTCTTCGCATAGCCTAATTCTTGCAATTCCGTTCCTTTACTTTCCTTTCATCTTGCTAATATTCTGGAGAACGAAACATACAAACAGATGAATATTCGAACTTTCACTAAACAGTGTAACTTTGTGTTTGAACATTGGGAGCATAAGAAAAAAGGCTGATTTGTCTTATATTAAACAGTGTCCTTCATCGCCAATGTTGACAAAGAAGTGACGGATGAACTAGGCTACTCAGTTGAAGCTTTGGGTCTGATGACGTAAGGACGGGTGTAACACTGGTTACTTGCTATTAACGACTCTTCGGTAGATTATGTGAATAGTTTCCGTGCTAATTTTAAGGGAACATTTACTTGCCTGATCGAGTAGTTTTCCCCCTCCAAATTGTACCTATATTATTATGTTTGTTAAGAAAATTAGTTTTATTTAATTTTTTCCAATCTACATCTGTTTCAGTTGTCATTCTATTGTAAATATTTGATCTTACGTTGTTGTTGGGAACTGTGTGTGAGCATTGTCTGTGGGATCATCTGCAGCAGCAAAAGATGGTTATAATGATGCCATAGCCAGCCTTGTACGGAGGGATGTTGTCCTTATCCACGTTGCGATTGCCTGGCGTCTTCTCGGTGACGGTCAGGACCACATTGTGACTGTAGCACTGACAACGCGTTTTCCTTGCATGCGAATCCGAGTCGAAATGAAAGCCTGTGTTTCTTCCCTGTAAACAGCCCCTGACACACTCAGCTGTGAAATGAGTACACCACCAGTTGCGACCTACTGATAGTTGCACAACTATTTGTTGGGAGAGCATCCTGCCATGGGGGTGGAGTGACCAGGGGGGCCACTGAGTGCTTAGAACCAGGGGCTGGACACTAAAATATTTAATAAGGCGTTCTATCTCACAGAGCTGGTCATAATTTGAGCTATGACGTCATTTTTTGCTGTGACTCGATACTCAAAACAAAATTGACCCATGGTCGCGGCAGTGTATGGTGTTATGCGTGGCGCAATGTACAGTGGTGCGTTGCGCTGTGCATAATGAAATATTTTTTAGACATGCTACCCTCAATTAGTGTAAATAAGATATTTTGTGTTATTTTGTGTGAGCAGGGCTGGTACTTGATACATAAATAAATTTCTGTATGTATGTAGGTATTTTTGTAGCTTAATGCTAAATATATGGATTATCAAACTGCAAATTATTTCAAGGCATTAACACTTCAGAGAGGATGTGTGAAAATTTAAATATTTATAATAAAAGGTCGATATAAATACGCGCTTATATACGCGTATCCCAAGGGGAGGAAAACCGCTCAGGGGAACCAATCAGCTATTTGTAGCTATACAGGTAGATGAGGGACGTGGCTTATATGCCAGCTTAGCGTGGAAATACTAAAGTGAGGTATTGTTTGAATATGGAAGTTAATCACTAAAGAAACATTTCTCCTTGTTCGTTTAGACTCACGGGAGTTAGATATCCGTGAGTCTTCTCAGATTACATACGTTCCTATTTTCTTTTGTAGAACCCAACAAACTTTTAATAAGGATCTTTCTAAAACGTATCTCAGGAACATTCAAGCCAAGGTTCACTGAGCCACCACGGGGGGCGGGGGATTGTATTATAAATGGTCAGACAACATCCATCGAAAGGCCCACAAACAATCTCATTGGCACTCGCCCATCATAGATTAAGATTTTTCTCGGCCAGGCTTGAGGCAGCAACATAGAGAACAAGAGGAACTTTATGAGATCACGAATATAACAACCGTACCCATTAATCTCAACAACATACATTGAGAACCCGGTGTAAATAAGAGAAAAAATGGACGGTAGTGTTGTTTGTGCATTTTACCATCAGGTCCAACTCCCCACAACTCCCTAAATCCTTCTACTCGATCCACCCCAAACCCCCTCGGGAGCCCTTACTGAGCAACCACCCTTACTGACTGTACGGGTGCAGATATTTTCCCTAAATGGGATTATGGTTGTTATATATTTATTTTTATTTTTGTTAGTTTATGAACCATAATATTTCTCTTATAAACGAACTGGTGAGAAATTTCCCTGTTCAGAAAGGTGTCTTCAGGTCAAGGTGATCATAGCTAGTCAAACACCAAGTAATCGTCTTGACCTCGATTATCTGTAAGTGTAATAGATTTAGGGTCGTCAAGTGTTTACGGTCATATAAAATAATTATTTTGTGACTAACTAAATGCCTGTGTCGATATATTCCTAAGGATTAAAATTTGATGGGCTTCGAATTGGAGAATTGTCCTCTGTTTAGTTGTCTGATGGCACACTCCCCGGAGGCGATTGGTCTGGTAGTGGATTAGTCAATGGAGAATTGTGTTTTACCCATCAGAGAGAGAGAGAGAGAGAGAGAGAGAGAGAGAGAGTTAGAAGCATAAAGAGGGAATAAGTTCAGGGGAAGAAGGGAGAGATGGAAGGAAGAAAATTAATAAAGGCAGAAAAAGAATTTATGTGAGGAGGAGATGGATATGGAAGACGATGATGAAGACAGAGAAAAAAATAGGAAAGAGAGAGGCGGAAATACAGGTGACACTAAGAGGGGAAAAGAGATATATAAAAATATGATAAAAGGAAAAAAATATTAGGAGGACTGTCAAGTGAAAGAGAGAAATAACAGAGAGAGAGAGTTGAGAAATGAAGAGACGAACACAGAGGGGAGAGTGAGAGGGGAGGGAAAGAGGATGAGGGTACACCCGTTCCCCTCACTGATCCCCTCGGAACATATATACTATGCATAGTAATATAATCCCTCTGAATTACTAAACGAAAGTAAACAATCCTGGAGCAGAGTTACATGATAATGGATACGAGGGCTGGAAGGGTCAATGACTTAGGTCAGGTCAAAGGTCACGGTAAAACATAAACCTGGATGGGTAATGTTATAGCCAAACGTTTTGAATTGTATTATGCAGATAACGTGATAGTTTCAAAGTCATTGGACTTCAGGTGAATATCCGTGAAATGTATGTTAAGAGAACTGTCCTTCGCAGTAACAGTTCTTACAGCAGCTGTGAATATAATGTCAATGTATCTTCCTCAAACATTAAATTATAAAGGGCCATATCTTCTGAAGTTTACTATGATTAATATTAACCATTTAAAAACCGAATATATTATCAAATTTCAATTAGCTTGCTTTTAATAACAAATTAAATCATTGGAGTTATGAGTAACTAAGGCAAATAAACAAGGGAATCAACGAGTGTCTTTCCATATCAAACCTACAATTACACCTAACCAACCAGCATCCCTGCATCCCTTGGTTTGTGCTGTCATCGCTATCGACCAATCAACGAATCTTAGTACTGTACCCTATGGAAATGGGACTCATAGGCCTGACGACCCATTAGCAACAGTGCAGATATAACACTATAATGAGGCAGCTTTTGTGGACTAATATTACTCCGGGCTCGAACCAGCGACCTCTGACAAAGGGAGAGCGTTGTATCTAGACAGCCGTTGCACCCCTACGGTACTATTCATGTCACCACAATCGACCAGTAATTGCGTCTTGTTGCCAATTCAACCAGTCAATGCATCTTGTTACCGTCAACTAATAACGCAAGTTGTTAAAGCACTTGCCCCCACAGTCCATTCAACACAACACAGTAAGGCACCTGTGATCACAATCAATCAATGAGAATGTTTTGCTACGGTATTGGTGTCAGTATTGGCTAAACAACAGTGTGTAGCACCAAATTTACCTCCATATCATGTATGCTGTGCTTATCTTCCCAGGTTATCGTCCACGCTTGTCTGTGTGTGGGTGGGTAATAATAATAAATAATAATAATTAACGGTTTATTGAAAGAGCGTGGCAGCTGGAAGGCTGAAAATATACAGTTGCATAATTGGGGAATGGGTCTCTTGATTGACAAATAATATACAAGTAACATAAATGATACAAATATGATATATAATGTCTAGGTGGAGAGAAGGTCATACTACAGGGTATTTCAACATAATGACAGTGCAAAGAGGTAAGATTGACTAGAAGTGAATACACTGGTTGATTACAAGTTATTGATAATTTTTACAATGGCTGGGATTGGGCTGTTCTTATAACGATCAGTTCGTGCTCGTATGGGCTGGATGCGGTTGTGGTGTCGAACAGCAATTCTCAGACGTGTGTGTGTGTGTGTGTGTGTGTGTAATAATAATAATAATAATAATAATAATAATAATAATAATAATAATAATAATAATAATGATAATAATAATAATAATAATAATAATAATAATAATAATAAACGGTTTATTAATAGAGTTGCAGCCGGTGGCTGAAAATATACAGACTTACATTTGATTTAGACATAATGATATAATATGCGTTGAATACATTTACAGGGCTGTACAGTACATAAATCAGGAGTTGTTTTATATTTTAACAATAGATGGGATGGTGCTATTCATATATATATCGGTGCGGGCTCTTATGGGCTGAATTTTGTTGTAGTGGCGGACTGAGCGAGGTGGATGGGGGGCTGCCAGTGGCAGGAGGTGGCGATGACGAGGGTGGTGCATTAGTTGGCTGCCAAACCTTTCCAGTGCTTGGTGGTGGAGGTCACTGAGAGATGGCATTTCCAGGGTGGAGAGAGCGTTGATGTAGCCGGAGTATTCAGCACCGAGCATGATTCTGCAGGCCCTTTTCTGTACCTTCTCTAGCCGACGTTGTTGGGTGGAGTTGAGACAAGACGACCAGGCTGGTGACGCAAACGTTAGCTTGGGGAGAATAAAGGCGTTGTAGATAGTCCTCAGTTCTGGCGTGGGTGTCCTAAGTGACCTAAGTCGTCGTAGCATGTAGAGACGGTACGAGGCTGCCTTGACTGTGTTATTTACATGGGCCTTCCAGTCCAGTTTGTTGTCTATAGTTACACCCAGGAGTTTGGCAGAGCGCACCAGCTGGAGAGGATGGGCACCCACTGTGACTGCTGGGGCTTGCACTGGAGTGGTGGCGGTATTGATGTGCATGACTACGGTTTTGGTGTGGTTGATGGTGACCTTGTTCTCCATAGTCCATGCCTGTAGCCTGTCCAGGGTACCTTGTAGCGATGAGTAGTCTGGTGCAGTGTTGTCCACTGAAACCCCCACAGTGCAGTCATCCACGTACTTCCACCTGTGAGGAATGTCCGATAGAGCGTCGTTGATCAAGATGAGGAAGCACAGTGGTCCCATCTTGGTCCCCTGGGGAACACCGCAGGTGAGGTGTTGGAATGTGGAGACCGAGCCCTGATACCTCACTGCCTGACGACGTCCACTCAAGAAATCAGTGAGCCATGAGACCAGATTGGTGGGCAGTCTTAGTGCAATGGCCTTGTTGATAACAGTGCAGTGATCAACAAGGTCAAAGGCCTTCCTGAAGTCAAAGGCTTTCCTGAAGGGTAATGGCCAGTGATGTCTTACGTTTCTGCAGGTTTTTGAGCAGAAAATCCAGAAAGCTCACTAAGCAGTGTGATGTAGAGGAGGTCCTCTTATTGCCAAATTGCTGTGGATGAATTGACTGATAGATTCTGGCACATGCCCAACTGGTCTGAGGTCGTTTGGGGACTGTGGGGTGGTGACCTTGGGGATGGGGGTGACAAATGCGGTTTTCCATTCATTAGGGCATTTGCATTGTCTGAGGGATGCATTAATAATAGAACAGATGGGGTGGCAAGTTCGACTGTAAACTCCTTGTATATTTTGATTGGGAGGGCAATTGGGGTCGTGGAGCGTTTGGATTTAAATTTCACGAGTTTGTTGGCGATTTTATATGGTTGAATACTGGGAGGGGGGAGGGGGAAGGTAAGTAAGCCGGAAGGAGAGTGAGGTCAAGACTTGGTAAGGTATGACATATGGTAGCAAAGTGGTTATTAATTATCTCAGCTGCCTCCTCACTAGGTAAATGTGAGATGAAAGGAAGTGTGGGAGACTGACGGTTGAGACCACAGAGATCTTTTACCTTGGAGTACCACTGACCGATGCCGACTTCCTTGAGGCCGTGCACTTTCCTGGGATAACAATTCTTCTTGGCCGACTTAATTTCCCTGATGACCTGGTTAAGTAGACTTTTGTAAAGGCGGTTGTTGGTGTAGTATGCCTTGTTGCGCTGCTCAATAAGTCTTTTTATGCGGGGCGTAATCCATGGGACATCATCGGGGTGGATCCTCAGTGTCTTGGCTGTGTGTGTGTGTGTGTGCACACAGGGTGGTGTAATGCGTCTAGTGTGGCAGCATTATGTTAGAGTTCAGGTGCAAACACTGCTTGCTTCCTCTCGCTTTCAGCTACCGCCAGTACTGCCAGTACTTCTGCTGTGCCTCCTCGTGGTAACACACTGTAACTGGGTGCCTCGTGGGCCCAGGCTAGACCAGCAGTGGGTTCCAGAGGGTCCGTGCATAGACCCACTGGCATGTGGACACGTCCTGGCGCCTACCAACCACTGCCCCGCTGCCTTGCGGATTATCCTTGATAGGTATAAAGCAACAGAAGTAATCCCCCAATGAAAAATCTGCAGTGGAGCCCCGCATCAAGCAGACATGCTTAAGGATCTCCAACAAGACCCCAACGGCGGTATAGGCGGAAGAAGTGACCAACATGGGAATCCAACAACTACACCGGCGGACGAAGGCGATGCATGATGGACAGGCTACTAAGGCGAACCCCAAGAAACTGGGCTATCAGCAGTTCATTGCAACTCTCCCTCCCCCCAGTCGTTCTGACACTTGCACCACTGGATCAGGAAAAGGGAGAGCCAAGATGTGTGGTTGCAGTCTGCGCTTCTGCCTCACCACATAAATCAATTTACGGTCAGCCATCATCCAGCTTATCATACTCCTCATCATCAAACCCTTATACCCCAAATGTCCTTTGGCGATGGACGAGTGGCGACAGGGACAGGCAGAGATGACTGCCGGGAGTCTCAAGTCACAACTCTGCACATGGACGGCACAAATAAGATGGTCGTTTATGCACTGGGAACTAGGCAGCAGTGCAACCTGGTCCTGTCTATGCTACTGAGCAGCCCTTTCGAGGAGCCACTCTGCTCATCCCACATGATGTGAGGGGGCTTTAAAAGGTGCCCGAAACATAGCCTGCCTAAAGAACCAACCTGACTGGGCAACTGCACTCGGTAAGGTCATCCTCATCCTGTTGAAAACAATTATAATCACAGGTCAAAACAAAAACAAACTCTACAACTTCTAATGGCCACTGCATGGAATGTTAGGACCCTTCTGGATACTGGCAAACATGCGCGTCCTGAAAGAAGAACTGCCCTTGTGGCAAAAGAGCTGGCAAGGGTCGACTCACATAACGGGGGTCTGGCTGTACATTCTTCTGGTAGGGTAAGCCTGCTGCAGAGAGAAACAGCATTTATGAAGTCGGTTTTGCCCTCCACTAACGCATCCTACACAGACTAACTGAAATGCCTGTTGGGTTCAATGAGCGCCTCATGACTCTCCAAGTCCCACTCAATCACTCACGTCATGCCTTTTTCATCAGTGCATACGTCCAAACACTGGGTGCACAGAATGACATCAAGGAGGCCTTTTATTCCGAACTTGACTGTGTGCTAACCTTTATCCACAGAGAACATAAGGTTTTGTTCCTTGGTGACTTCAATGCCAGTGTTGGTAGAGAATCTGACATTTGGCAGGGAATCGTTGGAAGAAATGGACAAGGCAATGTAATCCTAACGGCCTACTCCTCCTCAGCAAGTGTGCTGCACACAACCTCACTATCACCAATACCTTGTTTCGGCAGGCCAACAAGTTCAAGGGTTCGTGGCAACATCCACGATCCAAACACTGGCATCTCATTGACTACACCATTGTCAGAGAAGAGATCGCCGAGGTGTCCTCATCACCCGTGCTATGAGTGGCTCAGACCACTGTGACACTGAATGGCAAAACAACCATCAGTCTTGGCCCAAATCTGATACCTTCTGTTAGAAGAAAGCGGCGGCCCAGCGTGAACTTCGCAAACTAAAGAACGACTGGCTTAGAAATAAAGCATGTAAAATGCAAAATCTTGCAGATCAAGAAAAGATACGCGAATTTTTCAATTCCATCAAAAAATGTTATGGGCCATTCACTCATGGCACAGCCCCCCTCCGCTCATCCAAGAGTAACTCTCTAATTATAGATGAAGAAGGCATCCATCAATGCTAGAAATAGCACTACCATTCACTGCTCAACCGAAACACAGATGTGGATGTCCGGATTTCCCAGCAGGTCTCTCAGCATCCAGTGCTGACCCATCTCAGCTATCCTCCATCCATGGATGAGGCAGCTACTGCCATTAAACAAATGAAAAATAACGAAGTCTCAGGGCCTGATGGAATCCCAGCCGAGATGTATAAAGCAGGAGGACCTTTGCTTACTAGACGTCTTCACTCTCTCCTGGAGAATATATGGGAATAGGAGGAAATCCTCAAACTCTTAAAGACGCCTCCATTATCAATATTTATAAGAACAAGGGAGACCGGTCAGACTGTGGCAACTACCGTGGGATCTCGCTGCTTTCTGTAGCTGGCAAGATTATCCCCAAGTCCTCCTAAACAGACTTTTCCCTGAGGCAGAAAACTTCCTCCCAGAATCTCAATGTGGCTTTAGACCATTACGTGGCACCACTGACAGGGTCTTTGCTGCCCGCCAGATACAGCAAAATTGCCGAGAACAGCGTCGCGACCTGTATATGGCTTTCATCGACCAATCCAAGGCATTCGATTCGGTCAACAGAGAAGCCTTCTGACGGTCCCTCAGCTGTTTTGCCTGCCCACCAAGATTCATCGTCATTGTCCTGCACAATGGCACCCAGTCAGAGTTCTTACGCATCCAAACAGGGGTTAAACAAGGGTGTTACTGGCACCCACTCTCTTTTCCATTTTCTTGGCTGCCTTTTTTACTTGTGCCAGTGCCAATTTCGCCGGCGGGTTGGACATCGAATACCGGATGAAGGGGAGTGTTTTCAACATAAGATGACTCCAGACAAGAACAAAGGTGTCGGCAGCTTCCATTACTGAACTTCAGTATGCAGACGACCTCACCCTTGTTGCTCACACTGAACACGACCTACAGGAGATCCTGAACACCTACGCAGATGTGTATGCACACTTCGGTCTTGAGGTGAATGTACGTATGACTCAGATTCTCTTTCAACCTGCCCCAGGTTCACACACACCTCCACCATCCATCCAGCTTAACGGTACTACCCTCTCTAATGTTACCCACTTTCCGTATCTCGGTTCCCACCTGTCCACCACCGTAGACATCGATGAAGAGATTCAGTATCGGATCAGGTGTGCATCTCAAGCTGAAATTATCTACAAAGGTACAATTATATCGAGCAGTTGTCTTCCTCATCTTGCTATATGGCAATGAGACATGGGTTACATACAGGAAGCACCTCAAGGTACATGAAAACTTTCACCAACGTAGTCTACGTTCCATCCTCTGAGTTTGCTGGGAAGACAAGAGAACAAATGCCAGTATTTTTGCTGACACCAACTGTAGGAGCATCGAGGCTATCATTATTCATGAACAGCTACGCTGGACTGGCCATGTTACCTGCATGGACGACGGTAGACTGCCAAAGCAGCTACTTTACAATTACCTAACGAGTAGTAAACGTAACGCCGGCGGGCAATTGAAAAGGTATAAGGATAGTCTTAAGACAAACCTGAAAAGTGCCAAATCGACCCCTTACCTGGGAGTCGATTACTCCACATCGTAACGCTTAGAGGAGCACCACACGAAGTGTCAATACTTTCGAATTAGCCCAACTGCCAACCGAGGCAGACAAGCGCCAACGCCGGAAAGACGCTGCCACAGGCCCTCCCGCACTAGATGCAGTCCTCCACATGTGCAAAGAATGTGGATGATCCTGGGGGTCCCGTATCGGCGTCTTTAGTCACCTCAAAACTCACTAACCTAGGTGACATCCCTAAATAACTCATATCATTGTATCTTAGCAAGTTGATCGTCATACTAGATTCCGAGTGAAAGCAAAATAGTAAGTAGTAGTGTGTGTGTGTTTGTGTGTGTGTGTGTGTGTGTGTGTGTGTGTGTGTGTGTGTGTGTGTGTGTGTGTGTGTGTGTGTTCTTTAATGACTATATATTATATAAATGGATGCATATTATGTGTATTAATTTTATTGATGAGTGTATTTAATATTTATGTATGTAGCTCTGTATAGAGAAAAAAATCGTTCTGCAGTACACAAGTAGACAGCATGACCGACACTGCAACTCGATGTCCTTCCTTTCCCAACTGTAAAGTTATGTACTACGCGGTGCCCTGAGTACAAAATATCGACCTTAAGGGCAGAGGGCGATTGCTTTATACATTCAGCTATATATGAACTAATTTACATTAAGTTAAAGCAATAAAAACAAAAAGTTAACCATATTTGGCGGAACTTTCAGATGCGTTTTATCGCTCCATGATGCCATTTATTTGGGATAATTCTGTAACGTAGAGAAAAACGACTGAAACAACAATACTTAATCACATTAACAGGTAGGGGCAGAATCGAGCCCTAATATTGGCGCCTTACGCACATACAACAGAGATCGACTCGAACTTAAACGCTGTAGTAATACGTATATACTTTACTGTATATAGGTACGAAATTTTTTCCTCGGAAATACTCACTCATCAAAATGTAATTTTTTTCGCAACTCAGCACGAATGATATCAGCCAAAAATTGGACTATTTCACGGTAGAATGAAATATGTGAGTACTCATCATGAAAGAACTGTAGACCAGAACTGACACAAGTTATCTGAGGTTTCCCTTTAAATTACCCCTGAGCTCATTTCCCCTCTTCTCAACCACAAAGAGGCTTGTTATTTCCTGCGTTTCCTCTCTCAGATTACACGACCTCACCCGCGACGACGGTAAGTGGGCGGGGCTTGTGGGATCAAGGAGGAGGAGCACCCCAGTTGCTATATTATTACTTTTTCTCGCTATATTTTTAACCTCCATTATCATTATCTTAGGAAAAACCCTGCGTTATATCAATCCTTTACAGACACTATATGTAAATGTTAATGTTTAATAACATAAACTATTAAAGACAGTATTTTACCCCACCCCCCCCTCCCCCACAAAAAAAAAGTATATCTAAAATTCCGAGTTTTTCATGCTGGTGAGACAGTCTCCCCAGGGGAGCACTAGAGAGATGGCCTTCGGGGCAGGCATTCATGTTGCTGAAAATTGGCTGCCTCTCCCCACTACATCCTCCCCAACAGGCCCTAGCACACACACTCTACTGCACACCCCTTAGCTCAGACGCAGAGAAAAGATGTGCACCGACTGAAAGACAGACAGTTAGGAAATAGCGGAGTTACCCCTCCGACCCTCCACCTTGGCTGCTGCCTTTTTCTATGTAAGTTGCTACGTTTCTACATTTAGCTGCCGCCTCCCAGTGCCGCCACACACCCAGTTATTCATCAACCCATCATCCTCACTTTATATACGACTCAGTAGCAAAATCTGAGGCTTATACTTTTAATAGATAGATTCTTCACGGCCCTTAATTTAGCCATTTACTTTGATATTCAGTGTCATATTCTCAACGGCCTTCATCTCTCTGCTTGATAGTCAGTTATTTTATATACATATATAACAAGTATTTCAAAGACTTTGTTCATACAGTGTCCTTGACAGTGAATGAGATATTTTTTAGTGAACGTTTCATGACTAAAAATAACGTGGTGGTATTTTTGTTATGTAAGGTACTACCTGCTATATTAAACTATGTACGTACAATGTTTTGTTTTAAGTAAATGTTATGTATCACACGTTTACCCGCTGTGCCCCATAATTCCTGTGAATGACAGTCGCTGTTAACTTTGTGGGGAAACTAATAAAAACATTAGCAAGTACAATAGACTACGCAGCTACGGCATCACGGTCTAGATTCTAGATTCTAGAACATACAGCATAGTTTACCACCATGCAGGGACTGGCAATGTGTTATTACCGTAATTAAATTCTAGAAATATTATAGTCACGTAAATTAATGAAGTAATTTAAATAATGGGTGTTTATTTGTATTTTACCATTGTTATACAGTGTGTTTGTGAGAGGTAGATGTCTCGCTCCACCCGCTTTATGAGTTTCCTTGTCAGTTCTGAAGTACAAAGAGAATTTTTGGCTCCACTGCATTTTCCAGAGTATTATTTCCTCCAGGTTTACTTTCATTTGACATTCAGCGGGGTCACATAATACCTACAACTCAGCTGTGATTGCAGTGTTCATACCGGTATCTCTGCTGTAATGCTGATATAGCAAAACGTTATTAATTTTTTACTTCACGTAAACAATATGATCGACAGTCCACGTTAACATATGTTGCCTACTAAGTATGAAAACTGATAGCGCAGTTCCGGATGGCAGACTTGCAATGTTGAAGTTATTCGTCGATCACGAACTTGTTGCTAGACATAATCTCACGTGTTTATTACTGACGCACCATGAGAAAACCTAACATTATACTGTGCTTGTTCTACTTGTGAAAGAGAGTAAAAAAACTTGGAATATGTCCATTCCACACATATATCTCCACCATACAACTAAACCCTAACGGCTGGTTATCTTAACAGTAAGTTTATCCCAAGGTCTATTATACACCTTGGTTTATCCTTAGTCAAACAAACTACCTACGCACGCACGCATGTCCATATCCCCCGAAAGCCTAGTACTACAGATGGACGTGAGAATAAAAATAGCACAAGAAACGAGACCAATGCTTGTTCTTGCATTATGCAATGGTTATTAGATATCCTGCCTGATGGCTTTGTCATAAAAAAAAATAATAATAGCATATGAACAGTCATGAAGAACTTAGCATTAAGCAATAGTTATAGTCTTTAATTGTGATTTGAGAAGGTAAGTCAGTTTACTACGAGAATGACAAGATCTTAGACCTAGAATGTCACCCTCGTGGCTATTTAATTAAGGTTAATTTAAGATTAACATAGGTCGTATGTTGTCCCTCATTATTCATCGCGTCGTTTTGTTATTTGTGTAAGACCACCTTTTGCCGTGCTGTCACACACCCACTCTGTAAACCCGTATAAAAAAACTCGACTGTATCGCTATTCATATTTGAAAATCAATCTTATGCAAGAAATCTATTTTTTCTCTAAATCAATGAAAGAGGATATTTTACTAATAATTTACTTCTAAAAAACTGATTCATTAGATTACTTACCTATCTCAGGTCTAGAATACTGCATTTTCTTGACCACCTGCAGTTATAGAATATGTGTAACCAAAAATATATATGAACTACCCTCTAAAACCCGCTCTCCAGGAATTCCACCGCAATTCAAAACTTTTATCTTACTTTCGAAATCTAAAAACTGGTTTACCTCCACCACTTCTGCCGCACTCGTCTTACTGCTCCAAAGCGGAGAGGGGGTAGGATGAGCCTCCCTCGTTACGGACATGGAAGTAACCCTCTTAATGAGCTGGATGTAATGTAACACTAATGGCCAACCAAATGGTACTTAAGGCTCCACCATTCCGCACCCTGAACTACTGGGAGTGATAATGGGGAAGCAAAAATAAAAAAAAGCATCACATTATCCGTCATTTTTTCTTTAACAAAAGACAGGAAGATCTGCAGTGGTTGTGGTAGTGAAGGTGATGATCGTGGTAAGAGAGGTTGTATCATGAGTTCTTATAAAGATAAAGGGATGGTGAAGGTGGTAGAAGACGAAGGCGGTGATAGGGTAGAAGGCGTAATATGGCGGTAGAAAAAGTCGTCAGGGTTGTGCAAGAGAGAATGTAGCATAATTTTAGAATATATTGTAAAGGCCATAGTGGGAATGGCAGCTGTAGAAGTAGAGTAATAATGGTTGAGAGGTTTGTCTTCGTGAGGGGGATGTAATACTGAACACACAATAAGAAGTCTAAGTTTTAAGAATTGTAAATATTTGGTAGGAACAAACTTTAAATTGGTAAAAGGAAGAGTGACGGGAGTGAGATATCTCGACGTAAAACGAGAGACGATACGTTTAGATGATTTAAGAGATATTAACAATGGATGGAACATAATATCAACTTTACAGCGGCAGAAAGCGAACTAGAAATTGTGTGAAAAACGTACCAGTAAGCAGGTGGAGTAGGTTTCTGGGAACATTGGTAAATAGCGATTAAAAAAGTGAAACATTAAAACGCAGCAACACCAATCGTTATCTTGAAATTAATCACCTTATATATCTTTCCTCGATTAGAAATATTTATATACATCAAAACTGCTCCACCGGGATAATGACAGTAAAATAAGCTTTAGTAGTGATATTATATAAGAAGTATTTCACCTCCCGCCCATAAATTCTTGTCTGACGGCTTACCTCCCTCTTCCTGCCTTCATTATCTCTCTCTCTTCTTTGTGATGGCTTTGCTTAATGACTTCACAGGCTCCTTCTCTTTACTAGTAATGATGTTCCTCCTACCTGTGTGTGTGTGTGTGTGTGTGTGTGTGTATGTGTGTGTGTGTGTGTGTATGTGCGCTATCCAGTCTCATATTGAAGCGTAGTAACATTCATAAAATGATAAAATCTGTCACCTTTCGCGCACTATTTTTTTTATAGGAATACTCACTTATACAAAAAACAACAACTACACACAAACACTCACTGGCAAGGCTTCAATTTACAGTGACAATGAAAGAAACAATATATTCCTGGAGGTTACGTGGATTTTGATATACAGTATAATGTATAAATGAAGATCTAGAGACTAACGAGAATATTCTTTTCTAGTTCTCAACCAAACAGTGATTGTATCTCTCTCTTACTGTTTTAATTACTGTTATCTAAAGTATGGTATAGCCTAGATTAGCTCGGCGTCTCAAGATCTTCGCCGTTGATGTGTACTATTACTGTACATCGTAATATTATGGGCCAGGCTAAAACACAGAAATTAAACGGATATATAGACAGGTCATAACGATCTTACACAATACTCGCCAAGTATGTAATGCAGGGATACAAGTTTATTCTTTAAACTTTCCTTGTTATATATTCTAACTTTTCATCGTAAATTTGTTGACTTTTGAGCGTTTGAATAGTCGCTACCACGCATAACCAGACCAGGTACGATTTCGTTTTGTCTGCGAATGATCGTTAGTAGACCAGATTCAATTAATCGATGCATAAAATTCTGATCATACGGGTTTGTATTTTCTACACATTGACACATATTAGATACCAACGAACATCTCTGATTTTCTTTTTCTTTTCAAATCTGGAATCGTCTAGACTTTAGTGAATCTTTTCTGAGCGGTAAGAAATTCACACCCGATCCACTCGGTGCCCGGCACCATTTTTGTTACCGCCCCAGTTGTAAGCATGATTGATGCGTACGACCGGTGTGAGAGGCCTTGGAAACGCGTTTAGAAATCCCTTCATGTGTGTGGAGCTAGCTCCCGAACGTGTTCACCTAGCTCTCGAACGACTAAGAAAACGGCTGAAAACTTTAAAAGTGACCGTGTACCTATAACAAACCGCTTTAGGGTACTTAACAATTTAGTATTAAGTTATTGAAAGTAATATTAAATTAATTATAACTTTTACCAGTCTGTTTATACTTAGGCACGGAATCATACATTATTACATATTTCGTGATTTAGTGAGGTAGATTTCCTTGGTAAGTTGATTGTGTCGATCTGGAACACATGTAGGGTGTTTAATTATTTGCTCCAAATCATTAAGTAAGGAAAGAGAATGACTCAGCTCCACCTGGGTCATGCCTTGCAGAGCCAAGCCACTCTCTGTGATGTACATTGAAATCTCCTAGGTAGAGGATCTCGGTGTTGGGGTGTGTGGATAGCAACGACTCATGGCAAGAAGTGAGATAGTCAAACAGTTGGTAGAGTTGGGAGCACAGTATAGGAAACAAAGAAAAATAGTCATAATTGGTAGATATATTTTGAGCCAGATGACATTATAAAGAGAAGATTCAAGATCCGTGAGTTGCAGTAGGCCCAAACACCTCCCTTAGAACAGAAAGAGGTATAAAGGTTGTAGGTGGAGAATTGAAAAGGTTTGGGTGGAGCTGGTTTGGTCAGTTGAAGTTCAGATAGTAGTAAGAGATCGGGGGGAAGAGGTTAATAGATGGTGCTCCACAGAAGAAAAAATGGATATCAGGCCGCGAATGTTGGAAGTATGAAGTGTGAAAAAAGCCGATCCTCCAGCAACCGCGGTGACGTCAGTTGAGGCCCCAGTAGTTGATGATGATCAGGTCGGCCCTGGGGTCCACAACCTTCCCGACCAGTGGGACCCATCCGAGAGTGAGAAAAGTTATGTATGTTGTGTTGTCCAAGTAAGAGAAACAATTGAGACCCTGCAATTGTGTGTAAATGAGGCAGAAAGTCAGATCAGCAGCCTGGGACTTGGTCACAATTTTCGTGATGCCATATGACAGCAGGGTCTACCATTAGACAACACATTATGCTTTCAATATCTTCCCAAGGCGGTAGGAAGTGTTGTAACTGAAAAATACATGTACCGCATTGATCATCATTATCAAAAAGACATTTTCTCTTTGTTATTCTGTGGTATTTATTATCATAGATTATATAGTTGCCACCAGCCAGAGAGAATGTTACCAGCACGGAGGAAGTTGAAAGAGCCCGGAGAAGAGCCAAGTCCTGGGGAAATCTAGTTAGTGCTATATACGCCTTGTTAACACTTCCTCTCACTCTCTCTCTTTCCTCCCCTCTCTTTCTTAATCTCTCTTTTCTTCTTATCTCTAATTGCTTTCCTAATCTCGTTGCATATTTTTTCTGATACTATTTTTTTCTCATTTTTTCCTTTCACTTCCATATTTCCCCTTTTTTTATATTAGTTATTTTCAGTTTCTCTTCTTATTGCTCTCTCTTGTCTCTTCTCGTTTTTCTCTCTCCCTAACTGTTGATATTAGTTATAGGTGTTGAGAAAGTGGGAGAGACAGGAAAAGGTGGGAGGGGAAGTGGGAAGCCAGCTGGCAGGAGGCGGGTGTAGGGATATTCTCACCCTGACACGTGTTGGACCCTTGAGGAAGCCAATCTGTCCCACTCCCCCCACCCTCCCCTACCAGTCTCCTATGTCTCGTCTTTACTATCCCACTTCTTCACACTGTTCTTTATCCTTGCTTCCTCTTTCATTCTGATTTTCTTTTGATTCTCTCCTTTATTCATTCTTTTAGCTTCTTTTTTGGTGTCTTTTAGTTTTACTCGTTTTAACCTCGTTCTCCATGGCCCTTTTTTTCTTGTCTCTTTTATCTCTGTTTTTACTTATATTACTCTCACTTTTTCTTTCTTCTCCCCTCTGCTTGTTTTTGCATTGCTTCTCTGTTTTTCTTTTGCACTTCACATTTTTCACTTTTTTATTCATTTGATTTTCTTCTTCTACTTCTTTTCTATTCCTCCCAAAAGTCAACTTCTTCTCTTTTTGTTTGTCATTACTTCTTTTTATTTCCTATCTATATTATTCTCAAGTTCTTTACTTCTTTTATAGTTATTTGCTTCTGAACACAACTTCTCTCTTCTGTTTCTTCCTCTCTTCTTTTTATACTTTATGATCACTCGTTTCTTCTTTTCCTGCGCTCGATACACTTACTACCCACATACACACGAGAAAAAATGTCGAAAGGAAATTATTTTTAGAGTAGAGAAATAGCCGGAGTTTTTGAGGTTCACAGCCGTCACCGGTTGCTGTGTGCACGGCCTCTCTCTCTCTCTCATTTTACCCCTGTCTGTCTGTCTGGCTATCCGTCTGTCTGTCTGTCTGTCTGTCTGTCTCAAAATACATGCATATTACTGTAATTTCCTTGAAACAAATGCGGCATGGTCACCGCCACTCTTGTCCACATTATGTATTTAATTTTGCCTTCAATTTTCCTGTTTAAATGTAAAATGACTTGTGTTACCAGGGAATTGTCTCGCCCTCAAAAAATACATAGGAAACAGGGACGTTGCTCGGGGACAGGTTGTTGCTGCTTGGATCTTCTGTTCGTTATGTTTGTTTATTTTAACAACACATAAAACAATTTATCAATAATACCTTTAGTTGTTGAACATTTTCCCCCGCGGCCACAGAAGTATGGCTCAGCTTGTTTGAATATTCTAGTGTATAGGTTCAGTGCTGCCATCTGGGTTTTTTTATTTTGCTTAATGGCTCGCCTCGCCTAGGCATAACCTTGGTGTAGCGCTATTTGTAGGTTCAGTAAAAGTAATAATGCGGTGATTACATAAACTAACTTGAATAATTATATCAGCAAATAACTTCCTTAACGAGAATTTTTTTTCTAGACTGCTCAAAGGTTTTCCCCTCTGAAGTCGTAACTGAGACGGTGTTGAATTTTTCATATGTTGCAAGAGGGAAGGAAAACATTTCCACGAATATTCCAAGAGAGAAGAGATGCGTCAAATGTGTCCATTTTATTATTAAAACAGATCTCCGACGGAAATGAAAATAAAGGCTTCATGATGAATGTCCCCCAACCTGGAAAAAAGATTCAGGAATAATGTATGTCAGAAATAGTGTATGTCAGAAATAGTGTATGTCAGAAATAGTGTATGTCAGAAATAGTGTATGTCAGAAATAGTGTATGTCAGAAATGTAAAACTGAAGGCTCCTCTGATGGTGATGTTAAAGGTGATGGTGACGGTAAAGAAGATGATGTTAAAGGTGGTGGTGATGGTTGCAATGGTGTTGAAGTAGATGATAGTGAACGTGGAGATGATGTTGATAGGGATGGTGAAGGTGAATGATGAATTTAAAAAAGTTTGTGAAAGAAGAGATGATGATAATGAAGATAAAGTTAATGGTGATGGTGAAGGTGATAATGAGGGAGAAAGTGGTATCGCAGGTGATAATGATGATGATGAGGAGGAAGGCGGGTATGGTCCGTTTTAGCACAGTCTGAGTGACCTAAAACTAACCAACTTGTAGATGCTGATCAACGCTGTCATACGGAATACCTCAAGAGATATTTCAGTCCACATTGAGCCTTAGTGAGAGAGCAGGCGGGGAGCTATTGTTGTTGTGTATGTCTTTGTTATAGAATGCTATTACCGTTGTTTTTATTCATAATTTACTGCGTTTGCTTGTTGTTGTTGGTGTTGTCACATCTGTTTTTGTTACTGTTACTCCCGTTATTCTTGTTCTTGTATTTGTTGTATATGCTGTTCTTATTGTCGATATATTTTTTTTCTTGTATTGCCGTTGTTCTTGTCCATGTTCTTAAAACTATATATATTTTTGTTGTTGCTGTTGCTTCTGCCGTTGATGTAAGGATGTATGTAGTTAATAATTACGGCTGATGCTAATGGTGCTGCTGTAACCATATTATTGTTATAGCAAGTGTAGTTAACTCTATCGTAGTTCATGGCTATAGTTGCGGTACTTTATGTGTGTTATTGTTGGTGTTTAGGTCTAGCTGTCGTTAGGCCAGAAACTTAACTCTACTTGTTTTCCTTTATCTTTTGACTCCTGTTGTTGCTGATTTTGGTGTTGCGTTACTTATAATTTTGTGTAACTTTTATTGTTGTGTGACTTTTTGTTGTACCCTATGGTTTCGTGTTCCCTTAATTGTTGTGTTAGTTTTGTTATGTGTAAGTTTGGTTGACTTGCTACTCATCGTGTTACTTCTGATGTTGTGTTGCTTGTGTTGTTACTACTTTTATATTGTTATGTTACTTGTGTTATAGTAATTATATTTTTGCGTTAGTTTGTTGTTGTTACTTTATTGGTACTGTTTTATTGTTGTTATTTATGGAAGTATTAATGCTATTGTTTATTTTTTATTGTTATTAGTTTATATATTTTTTGTATTGCTGTTACTTTATTGTTACTTACTAGTAAACATCTGATTAACAAGTCACATATCACTTGAGGTCAAGGATCATTTGTACTCATGTATTAAAAAACACGTGGAGGTTATTGTATCGGTAGCTCTTGTTTAATTAGTCATTAACTACCTGAGATCTGTTGTTCCTGTCCAGTTGGTTCATAGTTACAGGTGGTAACAGTTTTTATCTACTTATCGTTTTTTCAGTTATTTATAATGACACCAATCAAATATTTGATCATATGAAGATTATACACCCCAGCTGATGTCACCTGATGATTAACCACCCAAACGGTAACTTGACCTAACCTCATCCAGGTAGCGTTAGGTTGGTTAATCTTTAAGTGATAATCTTTTTTTAGTGTTGCCTAACCGCTGCTCTTTTGTTTATACTGTTTCTGCACAAAACACATCTCCACTAACGCTGCATACATGATAGTGTAACACTTTAAGCCACACGATGGAGTGAAGTATCATAACAGAATTTGACAATAAAAAACACAAGATCTGGAACTATTGATATCATTGTTTGAAATGTTCTCTCATACTTTATGTTAAACAAAATTATATTTTACTTCCCTAAACCAACGCCTTGAGTTGCAAAGTCAATATTGTTTTAATTATTTTATGTTTTGGCTACATAGAGGCAGACGTCCATGAAGGCAAACACACACGTACAAAAACTCTTGTTTATAAATAAGAAAATACACACACACACACACACACACCTACGCGTGTCACAGCATGATATCTCTGATCTAAAATAGAAATGCCACTGTTAATGTCGCGCCTTTCTACCTTCCACCCCCACCCAGAACGCCATCCCCTCCCCTCCCCAGGTACCATCAACGCAGTAAATAGTCAGACCGCGTGTGCTGACATGAATATTTCCTCGAGATATTTCCTGCACTCTTAAGGTGAAATTCCGGCGACATGCTTGTCTCTTGTGTGTTAAAAGGTAGTGAAGAAAGAATGTTTAAAAATGTCGGTTTGCTTCTGGATATCGACCTTCTTGCATAAGTGTGTTTAATTATTTATCAGAGGACTTTATTAATATATACATTATTGTAGCAAAATTTGTAAATCTTTGTGCATGTTAAAATGTTTACCCATTTAACGTGTGTCTTTTTACGAGAATAAGTGTTGGTAAGCACAATGTAATGCTAAACCGAAAAGTGGGTGATGTGGACGAGCTTCTCCTCGGCTTCCTGGTATACCACCGGAGTGATCTGAGGTGTTACTTTCGTCCACACAGTACGATGTGTTTGTTTGTACCCGACGTGTATTGAATCATCTAACATTTATTGAATATATAAATATTAGAACATGTGTGTGAAATTACTAAAGGATTATATTATAACAGAAGTTCCAGAGGATGTACTGAGACAACAAAAAACTCTAAATGTCATCTTATTTTCCTTTCAATATTATTCTACAATATGGCTGACACACTTTAAGGAAAATTCTCTTATAGTGGTGTAAAATAAAAATATCTTGGCGCGGTTCTGCCAGAGTTGAATGAGCAATCTCTTCCTCCATCTATCACTTGGACACACCGCCACGCCTTTCAGAAACTTTCTCTTACTCTCTACCTAATGAAGCCGACTCCATAATGGGCGGGGAAGTGTTATTTTTCTCACTCGCTCTTTTCGAATACGATGAATTTTAGGAAAATTTTGGGTATGAAGATGCAAATTCCGGGGTAATTTACTTTTACATAATAAACTTATTTTGACAAAGAACATAAATAAATAATTGTGGTAAATGAAGGTAAACCACATAATCTGGCAAATGACGATTTCAAAGACAAATGCACGTTAAAGCGCATGTGACTTTAAATGCACACACACACACACACACACACTAACCGTAAAGAGTTTTCTATAACAAGATTTTAATGGAGCGTTTTGAGTGTTTCCACGTCAGCGATTCAGAGTCTAACACGGCCTAAGCATTTTATAATAGTCAACAATTACCGACTTACTATTTAATATCTAATGACTAAGGCTTATGTCTTAATTATATGACTGAATCTCTTTACTATCAGTTATTAATGCCTGATATTAACTATTTTGTACTCTTAGCTCAGTATTATCGATGCAAGCCTTACCAAATGTGTTGAACTGTGTGTGTGTGTGTGTGTGTGTGTGTGTGTGTGTGTGTGTGTGCGTGCGTGCGTGTGTGTAATAATAATAATATAATAATAATTAACGGTTTATTGAAAGAGCTTGGCAGCCAGAAGGCTGAAAATATACAGTTACATATTTGGGGAATGGGTTACGAATTACAAATAATATACAAGTGACATAAGTGACACAAATAAGACATATAGTAACTTAGATGGGATCAGCTCAAACTACAGTTCATTTCAACATAGTGACAGTGTAGGGAGCAGTGTTTACTGGGAGTGAATACACTGATTTATTACATGTTATTGATAATTTTTACAATGGTTGGGACTGGGCTGTTCTTATAGCGATCAGTTCGTGCACGTATGGGCTGGATGCGGTTGTGGTGTCGAACAGCAATTCTCGGACAGGGGATCTCAGGTGGTAGTAGGGGCCGGTGTCGGGGATGGTGTAGAAGCTTCTTACCAAATTTGCAGATGAGGCCGTGGTGATGGTCAGTGAGAGTCGAAAGGGTCAGTGTGTTGAGCGCTTCTTGATATGTGGAGTAGGAAGGGGAGAGAATAATCTTGCATGCCCTCTTTTGCACTTTTTCTAGGTGTTTACGTTGTGTGGCATTTAGGGAGGAAGACCAGGTGGGGGAGGCATAGGTGAGCTTGGGAAGTATGAATGTTGTGTATACACTGAGGAGCTCGTGTGCGGGAACTCCGAGGGACTTGAGTCGGCGGAGGAGGTGGAGACGGAAACTGGAGGATTTGACAACTTCACTGACGTGTGGTTTCCAATTTAGTTTGTTGTCTATGGTGACGCCGAGGAGCTTCGTGGAATCTACAACCTGGAGTGTGTTCGGACCTAGGGTAATGGAAGGAGGTGGGACAATGTCGGAGGAGAGGTTGATGTGCATAACCATGGTCTTGGTATGGTTGATGGTGACATGGTTGTTGGTGGCCCAGTTTTGGAGACTGGTCAATAAATCCTGAAGGGCGGTATAGTTGGGAGCAGAATTGTTGACGCTGATCCCAATGGTGGAGTCGTCGACATATTTCCAGCGAGCAGGGGTTTCTTTAGGGCATCATTGATGAGCATAAGAGCAGAGTGGTCCCATCTTGGTGCGTGCGTGCAGTCAGCATGCTCGAATCGAAAGCGAGTGATCCCGGGTTCAATCCCCGGGCATGGTGAAACTATCGGCAAATTTCTTTACGCCATTTGCCTCTGTCTACCCAGCAGTAATTGGGAACCTGAATGTTATCCGAAAGCGGATTGTGTTCCTGGGTAATGGTTAGCCAGTGCAGTTGGCGAGTTGTCCGGTCTTCTCGGATTATTCCTTGACACTGGGTCATGTAACTCGTTAACTTAGGGTGTAGTTGTTGTGTTGACGACAACTTCTACACCTTAAACAAATTCACGCCTAGGTGGCCCTTGGGCAGGCCATCCTCCTACACGAGGTGTAACCAATTATTATTATAAACGTTACTGTAAAAACTCCATGACGCTCAGTGTCTGAATGAAAGTCTGTGATACTCCAAGGATGTGATGACAGTTTATGTTGTTCTCGTGCCTGCATGATGCTCCCCAGTGTTCCGTGTCTGCATGATGCTCCATATTGTTCCGTGTCTGCATGATGCTCCACATTGTTCCGTGTCTGCATGAAGCTCACATTGTTCCGTGCCTGCATGATGCTCCACATTGTTCCGTGCCTGCATGAAGCTCACATTGTTCCGTGCCTGCATGCGGCTCCACATTGTTCCGTGCCTGCATGAAGCTCATATTGTTCCGTGCCTGCATGATGCTCCACATTGTTCCATGCCTGCATGATGCTCCACATTGTTCCGTGCCTGCATGATGCTCCACATTGTTCCGTGCCTGCATGAAGCTCACATTGTTCCGTGCCTGCATGAGGCTCCACATTGTTCCGTGCCTGCATGAGGCTCCACATTGTTCCGTGCCTGCATGATACTACACGTATTCACGCAGAAGGCAGTAAACTGTTTAATTGTCTACTCGAGGAGTTATGATAGGTTTTTATGGTCGTAAATCCGCCGCGTGTGTGTCTCTTACTGGCCGTGAGCCCTGAGCTGCGTCTGGCTGTTATGTGATATTTGATGGTCTGCTAAACTGTTGATGGTTAGTATGAATTATCCTGTGGGCCATTTCCTTCCAAATAAACTGCAGCTTACTGGTGACTCGACCTCGTATATTATTTGGAAGAGTTTGTCTTTATGTACACTATGACATATGTAGCGGAATTAATCATTTCAACGTCTTGCTTCTTATCTAAGTCTATGATAAATTGGTGAATTAATTATTTGTTGTTTTGATGATTGTTAAATACATTACTGTATTAAACGTGCACATAACCTGAGGTTATTATTTAAAGCCTTATAACACACTCCCAACACTTATGTAAACAATCTTCGCCTGAAATATTTCCCCGGAGGAGAATTTGTAAATGAGTTAATTGTTAAAACCTTCATCATCACTCTCAAAATGTTTCCCCCAGCGTGTTATTTTAAGCTCACGTTAAAGTTTCAGGTAATTTACAACTTTTTAAGGCTGAAGTTAAGAGGCAGTGAGAACACCGCTAAGACACTTTGTTAGGTGTGATATCTGTCATGCACGCACTCTCTGAAACATTCAGTGTATGAATGGACACACACACAGACACACACACACACACACCAAACTCATAAGTGAAATCCCTCCTTTTTAAAGTTTTAAGAATAGAGGCAAAGGGCTTCATCGAACAACCTCCTCTCGGCTGTCATTTTGCCCTTCAATGGATTCATTTACAATGTAATAGAACATGTATCGACCATTGTGATGTCATGTTACCTGGAGAACATAAAAATCCCCTCATAAACTAAGAGAAAGAGGTAAAAATAGACAAAATAATAATGTGTTCATAAATGATAAAAATACATATAAATTGTAATAAGACGAATGCTCTTCTTATATAATAAAAGTAATGAAGATCATAGCATTACCTTTCTATTGACATTTTATTAGTCTCACACACCAACATCTGTACATTCTTCTGGTCAAGTTCATCACAAGAAAAAAAAATCACAAACTAAGCATATATATATATATATATATATATATATATATATATATATATATATATATATATATATATATATATATATATATATATATATATATATATATATATATATATATATATATATATATATATATGGCCTCCATCCTCCCCCAATAGCCACACCTTCGCTGCCAGTTTATTACCTTAAAATTTAATATTCTAATGCATAAGTAGCTATCCTAGCTGTGTTGAGTTAGTTGAGCCCCACATCTATGCTGCATTCAGTGACTGTTGCCTCAAAGTCAATATCTGCAACTGTTGTCGGCCATGGGGCCGATTCTCTCGTTCCCTGAAGCAGAGCAAAGCAGACCTAAGGAGAGAGAAGGACAGTCGACATCTCATCCAGGCTGTAACATAACTTCTGGGCTGCTGCTTCTGTTCTGATAGCACCTCCGCGAGTTTGGCATAGATGCATCTTGCACTTGGTCCCATCCCACCAGAGGTTGTGAACACCAGAGGAATGAAGCTGCCATGATCAACGTTCTGAATTCTCTCCCCATATGCCCTTATCTTGTCGTTCTCGTTCCTCTTTTGTGCAGCATCGAGAGCTACGTTACGGTGACATGCGGCCATGGGATAAAAAATCCTGATGCCGAAGAAGGTTCGCTGTCGCCGCGTCCAGAATCCTCGTTGTTTGAAGTCCTATGTTGGAAATTCTCACCGTCCAATGGCAGGAGGGTCGGTTCTACCCTGACATCACGACAGATTTCCTTCACCATATTTGCTGTGAGATCCCTTACTTCGTCATGCGTCATGCATATGAAGTCCCCTTTCTTGCACACCATGGTGTGATCGACGTCATAGGAAGAGCCACACAGGCATTGTCAGTTCAAAGCTTTTACTGTCCTACCCTACCTTAGAGCAATGGCTTCTGTAAATTTTTGTTTATTGAGACTGAAATCTTTATTGGTAACGTAGTTAACCAGTTCGACGCAATAGCTACTTTTCTTTTTCAAATTCTCTGGTACTTGCAGCATCAGTTGCTGCATCTTAATACTTTGGCAGTGCTGTCGTTCTGTCGTAATGGACCGTCGAACCTTGTTTACTTCGCTGGTATCCACCTCACTTGTTGCGTTCTGAGCTATTATGTGGTCAGTGAGGGCTGCCGTGAGCTTAACTGAGTTTTGATGTTCGGTGGCAGCAATCTCCTCTGGATCGATCAATCATATTCCTCTCGGTCTTGGTGGTAGTGCAAGGAATGATCCTTGTGCTGGGATTAAGAGAAGATATTTCACTATTTTGGGAATGAAATTGACGCTGATAGCTTCTTCCAGAGGGTGGAGGAGGGGTCCGATGTAAGGGATAGTGTGCATCAGGTAGTTCCAGCGATGCTTGACTCCATGGGTGAATGCGGCAAAAGCCGCATGTGGCTCTGTGTTAGCAATATCAGACAGAGCTTGGATTTCCCGAACCCACTCTTTCACCTTTCCCGTTACGTACTCGGTCTTGAAGTCCGTCGTGCCGACTACTGCGCCTAGGTGTCTTTGGCCATCCTTTTTTATTTTGACCTCACTCCCACAGAACACCTTCATTGCCCGTTCATAAGGTTCTGGCTTCACAATGAGGAAGGATTTATTGGCGTTTGGGTGGTACCCTATTTGTGGACCATATGATATTATCACGTCCCACCACATTTTGATGTCCACCAATTTTCCTGCTCCTGTAAGGTAGTCATCATTCGCCACTTGCTTGACCTCGGTTGTTTCTAATTTTATTGTGTGTTGGAGCACTGATAGGCCTATTGCGTACATTGCCATTACAACAGGGTCCCCCTGCGTTGTTCCCTCAGTTGACTGTATGATGGTATCACCGCTTAGAGCCTTGGTGTTTACTATATAGAGGTCTAATTGATTCTTATAGGTGTTTTCAACATACATTGCAAAGCTTGGACACTTGATCTTGATGTTGTGCAGTGCGGCCTTGCGGTTAAGTATATTGAATGCGTTGGAAGCGTCAACCAGGAGAACAGCCTAAAAATCACGCTGCTCAAATATCGTTCTCATGGCGTGAATGGCAGCTTCCCCTTCAGCCTGGTGGCCAACACAAACTTGCAGGTTCCCTGCCGCTGCCCTGACACCATCCTTTACCACCTCCATTATGCATATTCTGGTGATCCGCCTCAGCACTTCCCCCACCCCTATAGGCCTACATCCTGGATTCGTATCCAGGGGAATGAGGCGGCAGGCCGTCAGAGCATGGAGGTGTTGGCAGCACGAGGTTGCTAGCTTTCTTGCAAGGGCGGCAATGGCAGTACAGAGATCATTTGCTACGGGGCCAAACTTGTTAATGTTGAGAATGACTCTCCAACCATATGCATCCAGGCCTGAAGGGCCAACCCCTCCCTGAGTTTTCAGTGTTTTTTCCACACCATCCCTCCTGTTATTTTCAGGAACAGGACAGCATTTGGTGGGATATAGTCACCCTGGAACCCGATGCCTTCCTCTTCACTTGCAGGGAGATGTTTTTCCTTCAGTTGTTTTAGTGTCTCTCCGGAGGATTCCTCAGTGAGAGATCTTACCGCCAAAGACACTTTTCCCACACGCATTTTGTTTCCAAACTTTCTTGCAACTTCTTCGATGTTTTGCTTTCTGTCTCCTATAAATTTTAGTCTCTCCTGCAGTGTTCTTGCTTCACATAGGAGATCATCAAGGACCCCATTCTCCTACTACTAATACTTTACTACTACTTTGTGGCCACTCGCAATAGAGTATGACAATCATCCAGCTATGATATAATGATATGAGTTATTAAGGATGTCACCTTCATTGGTAAGTTCTGAAGTGACTAAAGAGGCCAATACAGGACCTGGAGGATCGTTCACAGATGTTGCATATGTGGAGGGTTACATCTAGTGCGGGTGGGGGGCGGGGGCGGTAGCGTCTTTCCGGCGTTGGCGCTTGTCTGCCTCGAGGAATGCAGTTGGGCTAACTCGAAAGTATTGACACCTTCTTATGTGGCGCTCCTCCAAGCGTTAGGGTGTGGAGTAATCGTCTCCCAAGTGAGGGGGTTGATTTGGGATTTTTTCAGGTTTGTCTTAAGACTATCCTTAATACCTTTTCAGTTGCCCGCCAGCCTTACGTTTACTTTTCGTTAGGTGACTATAAAGTAGCTGCTTTGGCAGTTTACTGTCATCCATGCGGGTAACATGGCCAAATTTATTGGCCAATCCAGCGTAGTTGTTCATGGATAATGGTAGCCTCGATGTTCTTACAGTTGGTGTCAGCGAGAATACTGGCATCTGTTGTTTCCCAGCGAACTCGGTGGATGGAGCGTAGACTACTTTGGTGAAAGTTTTCAAGTGCCCTGAGGCACTGCTATATGTGACCCATGTCTCACTGCCATATAGCAGGGTGGGGAGGATCACTGCCCTATATACGTGCAACTTTGTAGATAATTTCAGCTTCTTACAGCTGAAGAAACGGGTACGGAGTCTGCTAAAAGCTTGAGATACACATATGACCCGATGTTGAATCTCTTCATCGATATCCGCAGTGGTGGACAGGTGGGAGCCGAGATACCGAAAGTGGGTAACATTAGAGAGGGTAGTACTGTTAAGTTGGATGGATGGTGGAGGTGTGACTGAACCAGGGGCGGGCTGAAAGAGAATTTGAATCTTACGTACATTCATCACAAGGCCGAAGTGTGTATACACATCTGCATAGGTGTTCGGGATCTCCTGCTATATTGAAATTCCAGGAGGAAGTTTTCCACCTCAGGAAGAAGTTTGTTTAGGAGGACTCGGGCAATAATCTTGCTAGCTACAGGCAGCAGCGAGATCCCGCGGTAGTTGCCACAATCTGATCAGTCTCCCTCTTTCTTTTAAATATTGACGATCTTGAGACGTTTGGTAAGCAGAAGTTCTCCTGCTTTATACACCTCGGGTGGGATTCCGTCAGGCCCTGAGGCTTTGTTATTTTTCATGTGTTTGATGGCTCTAGCTACTTCATCCAGGGATGGAGCATAGCTGATGTGGGTCAGCTCCGGATGCTGAGGGACCTGCTGTGTAATCAGGATATCTACATCGATGTTTCGGTTCAACAGCAAATGGTAGTGCTCTTTCCAGCGCTGAAGGATGCCTTCTTCTTCTTTTTTAAGTGAGTTACCATCGGATTAGTTGAGGGTGGCTTTGCCATGAGTGATTGGCCCATAAAATATTTTAGTGGAATTGAAAAATTTGAGCATCTTGTGCTCGTCTACAAGTTGTTGTGTTTCACATGCTCTATTTTTATACCAGTCATTCTTTAGATTGCGAAGTTCATTCTGGGCCGCCGCTTTCTTCCGGCTGAAAGTATCAGCTTTGGTCCGAGACTGAGGGTTGCTCTACCAGTCAGTTAAAGCAGCACATTTGTCATCGAAGACTACATTGATTTGCGGGTCATTTTCATCAAACCAATCCTCGTGTATTCTTTCAATCTGGCCGATGGTCTCTGCAGGTTTTTGTCATGACAGTGTTGAGAATTGTTTATCATCCCATGTTCGAGTTGCTCTCTGAGAGCTTGTGCTACTGCTTGATCTTGTAGATGCTTAGTGTTAAAACCTTTTCTGGAGGATTGCTGCCTTCGCCGTTTTGGGGCAACGTGAAGTGAGAGCTTGGCTCTGATGAGCCGATGATTAGTGTCACAGTGGTGCGGTCTGCAGACATCTCGGAGATCTCTTTTTCGGACCTTTCTAGCCCCCATCCCCACTTGGGGTGTGCAGAGTGGTTCCCAGAGAGGGCTGCTCAGTTGCACTGCTGCCCAGATCCCAGTGCATGAATGACCATCATATCTGTGCCGACCATGTGCAGAGCTGTGAGTAGACACTCCCGGCAGTCATCCCTGGCTGTACCCGTCGCCACTCGTCCGTCGCCCTAAGACTTTTGGGGGTATAGGTGTTATGATCATGATGAGGAGTATTATGAGCTTGGATGATGGCTGCTCATGAGTTGATTTATGTCGTGAGGTATGGAGTGCAAGCTGCTACCACACATCTTGGCTCTCCCTTTTTCTGATCCAGTGGTGCAAGTGTTGCAACTAATGAGGAGAGGGAGAGTTGCAATGGACTGCCAATTGCCCAGTTTCTTGGGTTTCGCCTTAGTAGCCTGCCCATCATGCATTGCCTCCGTCCACCTGTGAAGTCGTTGGGTTCCCATGGTGGTCACCTCTTCCACTTATACCGCCGTTGGGGTTTGTTGGAGCTCTGTAAGCATGTCTGCCTGATGCGGGGCTCCACAGCAGATTTTTCGTTCCGGGTTTACTCCCGTAGCCTTATGCCTACCATGGTTAATCCACAAGGCAACAAGGCAGCGGTTGGTAGGCGCAGGACGTGTCCACATTCCAGTGGGGCCCACTGCTACTCCGTCTGTTGCCACGAGGATGCAGAGCAGGAGTCTTGATGGTGAAAAGTCTGTGTACTGGCAGGGGAGACTTATGCAAGTTACATCCCTGATCGTCACGAGGGATAACCAGCTGCTGTAGCTTAAAGCGAGTGGAAGCAAGCGGTGCTTGCACCTTAACACTAACATAATGCTGCCACACTAGATGTATTGCAATACGCTGTGTGCGCACTGTCTCACACACAAACACACACGCGCGCGCACGAGCATAAAAAACGGCCAGAGTGTACTAGCAAAGGTTACATGTGTGGCGTTGAGCGGGTCTTCTTTGCAATTTTTTACCATTAAGGAATAAATTTCTCATCAGGAGGGAGGGCGTGACGGGCCTGGTTTACCGGATCATTGGAGAGGATTCATTTATCTTGAGCCACCTCAACCTTCACCTCGAGGAGTATTAGAGCGAGGCTTCACCTTGCGGAAAATAAAGGCTGAGGCTCCATCTATAGCGGAAAACAAGGGTGCAGTTTCATTTATCAAAGTATAAGAGCGAGTTTATACTTGCTGTGGTTATTAAGGCTTCACCTCTCGGGGTACAGGAGTAAAGTTTCATCTAACGTGCCAGGGTAAGATTTCATCTAGCATAGTACTGTATACTTCGGTGTAATCAAAATAACTTGGCTACGACTGAACGTCCTCGGCGTAAGTTTACTCAGTACGTAGATTTAGTAGCAGCAGATAAAAGATTACAGATTGACCACAAAACATTAAACAAATTAGAAATATTCGAAAACGATCATCATTTGAAAGAATAAAGAGACTCCATTGTCTGTGTAGCGCGACTGGTGCTTTCTGCTTATGGTGTTTTTCCATAAATCTTCTTAATTTTGTTAATTTTGTCTCTGCAAAATATAAATACCCAAAAGTAATTTGCTTTGTGAAAATATGTGTAGGAATTGGAAAAACAAATTACCACAGTCACTTGCTTCTTATGTTTGTTTTTTACGTAACTGTTGATTTATGCAATATATACGAGAGCAAAATATTTTATATAATAATCCAATGTTTTTGAGAAGGAATATTGTAATATTTCTTACGTGATTTTGGCAAATTCTGGGTGGAAATTATGGTAACTCAGTCCGTGAACTTGATCAAATATATATTTTTTTTTTACGAAGCTTGGTAAGTGTCAATCGTTTTGGACAAGTTCCAGGATAAATATTTTCACTCCACAAAATGGGTGTCGTGACCAATTGTCTGGGTATTGGCGGCGGACATGTGACCCACGAGTGCTTGTACACAATAAACTTGATATTTGCGTCGTCAACACACAGTTTCTTGATAATACTTCATCTTTGTATCTCGATTGCAATATGAAAGTGTAAACTCGCCGTATCAAAACAATTAACAGAGGCTAATAAAAATACTCACACTAACATATGCAAGGTGAATACTTGGAGCCTGACCTGACCTGACCTGACCTGTGCAACAGTGAGACGTTTCCATGACTCAAGACTTCTGGTGAATAGCAGCAATCAAGTCAAGGTGACTCAAATCACTATTACTCTGACTGCAGTGTGGTCATCTTCATTCTCAGGGAATGCCAAGAGTTAAAAAGCAATTTTGTGCAATCTAATTTCAGTAAACTGGGTTGTATCAGCACCTGCTGCAGTCTTGTGACTATATGTTTTATATTTTGTATTTCTAAGCAAGATATCGCGAATTTATTTTAAAAATTCCAGTTATTAACTATACTATATATATATATATATATATATATATATATATATATATATATATATATATATATATATATATATATATATATATATATATATATATATATATATATATTACTTCGGATTTTCTTTGGTACGTACTGTACATTTGGTTACATTTAGATATCCTTTCATTACTGTTATATCAAATCCTAAATCTCGATTATTTCTCTAGTTATTCCTCTGTGACAATATAAAAATATTTATTTTTAAATTACTAAAAAAAAATGGTACAACTCTCCTCTTTACGCAAGACTTCTTCCATGCTGGAAAACTAACATTTCTGGAGCGACTTTCAGGAAGCTTACGTAATAATTTTGTAGGAGGCGGAATGAAAATTTGTCGAGGCTGATGCAAACAAATTACTGGACCCAAGAAATTACCAATTATGTTGCATTCATTATCATTTTTTAGCGTTACACTGATGACTGAAGCAAGATACAGACTCAACGACTCTGGATTTTTTTTGTTTTATTATTAAGACGTGTGAGTGTGTGTGTGTGTGTGTGTGCATTAACTTGTGTTCATGTGTTTTTCGCTTATATGCACGAACGTGCATGATTACTGTGTTTACATTTTCTTGTGGACTTGAAATACCATAAATGAAAAAGCACGTGAGTGTTTTGACTCGGTGAACAGAAGGCCAAGTTTAAATTTAAAACTGTCCAGAAACAAGTTTTTATCACATCTTCTAATTACTGACTTTTAGTGCATATATGTGGCCAGACATAGCCCTATGAAAATATCCCAAGGCCAGATACAGAGCCAGAAAATACCCTAACTTATGAAAGTATTCCCTGAGTCGGACACTATACAAGTTCATGGGATATAGCTAACGTCGTGGAAGAGATGGTGGGAGGGAGACAAACTTTACCCCACGAGAAGCACGAGATAATGGCGGTAAGAATACTGGAGGCGGCTAAGTCTCCAATAATCTCCCCAAGGCGGTTTACCCCACAGGGAAGCCCTCCACACTTGCTATTATAAGGCTCGGCTTTATTATATCCACTTTCCCTCTTGGCTGAGAGGGAGGGGGTTACACTTCCATTTTGGTGATTACACGTGTTTGTAAACGTTTACGTGCAAGTGTATTTTTGGTGTGCACATGTGTGTGTTTGGGTTTTATGTGTGCTTGTGTTAATGTATCTATACTGGTCTGTGTTTCTTCTCTGCACATTGCGTAATATATTAGGGAAGAAAGGTGACGTTAACCACAAGCCACGCTCATACTAGGTGATATAAACCCAGGACTATATACTGTACAGTAAGGACACACCGCCGTCACGCTACCCGTAGTGACCTGAGGGTGACCAAGAACCACGGCCTTGCCCTTGGTTGACGTTTGATTGAGTCATTTTTCTTAGAATACCCGTAAGGCTAAAGCTTTTCTGTGTCCATTTATAACAAAATTAATGCCTTATGGTCTCATATTCCTCCAAAAAATAAATGTTATTGGAAAAAAAAAGTAAAATAAATAAAAATAGCAAAATATTACAAGGAAACACCCGGGGGGGGGGCGGGGGGGGGGAGTTGCCGGGCATTTCCTTGATGACATAAACGAAACAACTAAATTTTGGAGTTTATTAGCAATGCAAATATTTTCCTTTTGCCAGGCATGGCAAGGTGAATGTCTGAGGGTACTCCGGGCAACTGGATATTGCCTTACAATGTATACTTCAGAAAATATTATTATAGGAAATTTCTTTCGGCATTAAGCATCACGACAGTCACCGGGGATTTAAATGATGTGACTCTAGGTTTTCTTATATTTGGGGCGATATTATTGAGGGGTGTTTGTCAGACGTGGCAAGAACAATGTCCCACGGTCTTCTGGATGACCTGATACTGACTGCCATTGCAGAATTAAGAAACTACAAGAAATCATCCATCGCGCCTTAAAACAAGTGCGACTTGCCTGATCCCACTTACTGATGTACAGGAGTTTTTTCAAGATTATTAAAGATGGATATTGACTGACATTCAAGAATTAAGAGAATACCAAAGAAATGTGAACTCTTCAAACAAGTTCTCTCGGTTAGCCTAATGTGAATGAAGGCTTAAAGCCCCTAGGATAAATAATAATAAGAATTCTTTAAATAATTATTTTCATTCTTTATTATTTCCAGTTTATCAACACCTCTCTGACATGTAAAATATTACATTTATTATATCAGAAAACCAATACCTAACCTAACCTAATCTAACATAACCTAACCTAACCTACAGTTTATGAACACTTTTGTGACATGTAAAATATTATATCTTAGGTTAATATTCGTTTAATGGCTGCGGCAAGAATTTCGTATTTGGTTATTCTAGGATTATTAAAAAAAATACGACTGTATTTCTTTCCTTGGGCAAATTAGTATTAACGAACATATGAGTAAAAATTTTATCAGAAATAAACCAAGTCAGATGAAGTGCTTCCCGCGCCCAGTTAGCGACTTTCAAGCAACGTCTTAATCCTGCAGTGTGTCGACCGTAACATGTGGAGGTTAGGTTAGGTTAGGCTTCAAGAGTGATTTGGAAGTTGAAATTGTTATGAGAATAGTTTTTTATGCATTTATGTGTTTTTAGTCAAATTTGACCTTCAATTCTTTTGCCAATTAGTGAATTCTATCAAAAAATTTAAATAATTTTTTTTTAATAGCTCATTTCCCCAAAAATGAAGGTCAGATATGAGTAAAACACACCTAAATACACAAAAACCCTATTCTCATAACAAAAATGAGCCACAGCCATTAAATGAATATTTACCATATCTTAAGACTACAATACCTAACCTAACCTAAGCTATTTTGTACTTTAACTCAGGGGCTTTTGTCCTAGTCTGTGCTTTAACTAAATTTATTTTTCAGGGATTTTTTGTCGGGACCCCGCCTACTGTAGCCCATTGAGCACCAGTCGTCAGTACCCCAGTGGGTCGGGGTACAGGCTGAGGCTGAGAACTTTGAGGTGCGGGTACAAATCCATGAGGTTTTAATTTTTTTCTTTTTCCCCTCAGACCTAATATCAGCTGACTAGGTAAGCCAGTTTATGAATACAAATATATCCGCCTGCACCCCTTCCCCTCTCCCCAACTCATCTTTCATCCCTCACCCACCCTAATCCTTCATCCTCTCTACCTCCCTCATCCTTCATCCATCACTCATTCACTTCACTTCACTCCCTCCTTCATTAATCACCACATAAAACGGCTGGTTCAAAGTGGGACTGTCAGGAAGTGAAGCCTACTTTGAGCCAGAACAAGGTTCCTTTACTAAACTTGATACATTTTAAGTTTGCTTCAGTGTAGAATGCATATTTCCAATCTCTCTCTCTCCACCTCTCTTTAAAAAATCATGTAACGAAATATAATTTAATCTAATAATTAGTGTCATAGTACAATAATGATTTGGAAAAATATGTAAGATCTAGCAGTTCTGTTTACAAACTGTAATTGTATATACTTTGAACTAACATCCTAAAAATGAAAATAAATATAAATAGTATATATTATATTTGGTTTTAATCTCAATAAATATTCGTAGCAAAAATTATATCCTAAATACAAAGGGCTTAAAATTTTTCATACATAACTGAAGAAAACAATTTGCAGATACACAATGATTAATTCTCATAATATTGTAATGACAATAAATCACAGGATTACTGCGCAAGGAACTTGTAACCTTTACACAAACATCCTAACATATCATATATGAATAATGATAAATAATGTTATATATCAAATGGAAGGGGCATTATAAATGTTTTATCTTGCATAATAACTGGAGAAGGTATTAAATAATAATAATAATAAAAATAATAATAATAATAAACGGTTTATTAATAGAGTTGCAGCCGGTGGCTGAAAATATACAGACTTACATTTGATTTAGACATAATGATATAATATGCATAGAATACATTTACAGGGCTGTACAGTACATAAATCAGGAGTTGTTTATTATTTTAACAATAGATGGGATGGTGCTATTCTTGTATCTATCGGTGCGGGCTCTTATGGGCTGAATTTTGTTGTAGTGGCGGACTGAGCGAGGTGACAGGAGGTGGCGATGACGAGGGTGGTGCAGTAGTTGGCTGCCAAACCTTTCCAGTGTTTGGCAGTGGAGGTCACTGAGAGATGGCATTTCCAGGGTGGAGAGAGCTTTGATGTAGCCGGAGTATTCTGCGCCGATCATGATTCTGCAGGCCCTTTTCTGTACCTTCTCTAGCCGACGTTGTTGGGTGGAGTTGAGAGAAGACGACCAGGCTGGTGACGCATACGTTAGTTTGGGGAGAATAAAGGCGTTGTAGATGGTCCTCAGCTCTGGCGTGGGTGTCCCAAGTGACCTAAGTCGTCGTAGCATGTAGAGACGGTACGAGGCTGCCTTGACTGTGTTATTTACATGGGCCTTCCAGTCCAGTTTGTTGTCTATAGTTACACCCAGGAGTTTGGCAGACTGCACCAGCTGGAGAGGATGGGCACCCACTGTAACTGCTGGGGCTTGCACTGGAGTGGTGGCGGTATTGATGTGCATGACTACAGTTTTGGTGTGGTTGATGGTGACCTTGTTCTCCGTATTATGGGATGTGATGTGAGTGAATGGATGAGGAGGAATACACTTAGGTGGCATGGACATGTGTAAAGGATGGATGAAGTTAGAGTGACCCAAAAAGTGTTTTATAGTGAAATGGAGGAGTATACAGGCAGGGGAAGACTGCTGTCATATGGGGAAAGAGTGATGGGATATGTTGGTAAGAGGGTAGGGGCGAGAGGAAGTTTGAGAGAGTGAAAGAGATGTGTGGGGACAAAGTGGCTTGGAGACACTTTTGCCATGGCCAGTTGGCCACCCAGTGATGAATAACTGAGAAACACATAACCTGCATACGTATACAATGTTTAACTCAAAATATTGCATAAACTGATAATAAATCACAAAATAATAGCATATATGAACACTGGTAAATAATGCAGCTAATTACCAATTTGTTTTTCTTTGTTGTGGGGGGAGTTTGCACCCTTGCTTTTCTTATTTTTTTTTATTGAGCTGCCTAATCCTAAAATAAACTCTACACCTAACATAGAATATAGCTACTTCTCTTGAAATAAAAGGAGGTAATATGACTCTTTGCAAAACTCCGTCCACACCCCCCTTTCCTTCCCGTAGGGATGTGTCATGGTAGCATCTAAAACTCTGTTCAAGCTTGAGGAAGTGATTTCGATGGGCAGAATTCAGAATTTTTAAGCCACCTCTGTTTATATAAGCATCCCAACTGTTGTTGTTTTTTGTGTCAGTTAATGTGGTTCCTAATTCTAGATATTTGGACTGGAATTTGTGTACTACATAGCCAAGAAAATGATCAATAGCTTCCTCCTCTGGAAATGTTATCATAAAGTCATCCTCAAAATGGGTCTCATATTCTTCAGCAGTGGTACATATATCAGGTTGAAATACATGTAACAATAAGGTTTTATCTAATTCCATATTTTCTGACACATCAGTTGAACTTGACGAAAGAACATTAGCAATTAAAGGAGTAGATTCAACCACTGCAGTGTTTATGTAAAAGGATATTACTAAGGTCTCTTTTCCAATGATGCATATTTTCAAACGATGCTGAAATGAAAGTGGTGTCGGTTGACATACATCTACCCATCTGACGCATGACGCCAAAAAAAGTGCTCTAATATAATCTAGATTTAATCTCCTTGTGAGGATGTAGGTTACATTAAATCTTTCATGTCGAGGATCACACAGTATAATGTTTCCAGTGACTGACAAGTAATCAAGATACTTTTTTGGAATGGAAGAAACTTTCCTGATACTCTCAGAGATTTTATGGTACTCACTGTATCTGAAAGGGTTTCATATGTTCATCATTTTTGGGGAAAGAATGCTGTTTAAACCATTAAACCAGTCATTTATCAATTGAATGAAATTTTATGTTGAAGACCAATTCTTACTCTTAATGTTCCCATGTTTCCCAAGAAAGGATACTGCTTTGGACACAGATTTTGACGGTAACTGAACAGTAAACTTGACTCTCTGTCTCTGAGCTCTCTGTACTGAAATATGCTGATCTGTCAATTTTGAAGCCAATTTAAGATTCCTCTATCTTTAACTGGGTAAGTGTTAATTATTACTGCGTTGTCAAGAGTTTGAAAACCACTATCCAAAGATTGGTTTCGTGCAAGTTTTATGAGGTGTGGAACATCAACGAACGCATGTACCTTCCTGTTGGGATCAAAAGGATTGTGAAATGTTTTTTGACTTACACTGATACCAATCTTATTCAAAAGGCTGTAGTTTGAACCCCCATGTCACAGACACTGGCAGGAACTTCATACCCACTTTCTTCTTCAACATTTATAATTGTGTTCAGCAATTCTACAATCATTTTCTTATCAAAGTCATGATAAATAATTTGCTTCCATCATCCTATGATGCCTTTAACCATAGCAACCTGGACAAAATTATGAGGTGAAAGCACAGACTCATCCGACCGCCTAAATTCCCACGCCTTGGTAACTTTCATTTCGTCAAATACTGTTATACTTGCTCGCTCTCCATTTGTCTTACTTTTCCTTTTCGTTTCATTAATTTCTAAACAATTTCCAACAAGCCTGGTTTGAAACTGTGCCCTCTGGTCCATCTTTGCAAAGTTGTGATGGAAGGGTATGGTAATTGTATTTGTTCTCGCATATATTGTATTCATTTGGACTTATAGGTCACATTGCAAGGGCACAAGCAATGTCATCAGTTGGAGAGAGAATATCTTTCATCTGACTTGAGATTTCTTCAAACAAAGCTAAAGTTTATTTTCCACCTAAGTTGGGTTTAGCAGTTTCCAATTCATACTTTGATACAATATCTTTGGAGTAATTATTACTTTCTCTTAAACTTTGTATTTCTAAAGACATCTTATGGAACTTTTTTTCTAAGCATTTGTTGTTTTCTTTTAATGTCTCCAACTCTATATTAACTTTTGATAATTCACCTTGAAGTTCAGAATGAGTAAGAAGCAACTTTTCATAAGTTGGAAAATATACACAGCATAACCAGCAGATTTTAGATGCAGAAGTACCAGCAATATCAGCATGATTATCCACACCTTGTTTCATCGACTCATCATCAGATTGCGTTGAATCATGAGGAGCATGTACATTGTACAGTACGGTAGGTCTTTTACAGTGTTCTATTCTATTCGGTCAAGAGGTTAAGCCTCTGCAGGATCCATTGCCGCACCACCTGTGGAGTAGAGGTTTGTAAATACAATATAAGGAGTAGATAAATATATGAGCAGCATTTCCTTAATTTATTAGCCTAGTCTACTTACAACTATGACAATAAGTGGGGGTAAAAGTAAAGTAATGATTGTGGAGAAGCAGACATGGGGTGATTACATCGGTAATGTAATCGATTACGATTACATGGTAATTTTGTTATCACGATTATGATTACAGTAAAATTGGATGGAACTGTAATCGATTACGAATATGATTACATGATACGTAATCATGATTACTTTAAAAGGAGTGTGCATAAATAAACGAACGAACTACAAAAACTCGATTTATTGTACTGTTTGTCAACCTGGTACAATGAAATCATATTTTCTGAGAGATGAAAAAGGTCGACATAATTCATTATACATAATGGTGTGGCCATTTAAGAGTCAAGAAAAAAACAAAAATCTTTAACCGATGGATCTAAATTTTCATAAGATTAATATGGAAATTATAAATACAGAAATATTTCTGACCTAAATAACTCTCAAGTGTTCTGAAGTTTGGGAATATTATTAACACAAATGCTTGTAAGAGGATAGTAATTTAGTGCTCTGATAAAATTAAATATATGGTATATTGTCTACTCAGCTATACCTAAGACATTACTTTCAGCAAATGTAGATTATCAAAACAATACTGTAATATTAAATTTAAACTTTAACATTAATTTTTTCTTAGACCTCAGAGGTTTTGAAACACACTGCATCTTTTATATCAAAGATAGTTTCAAGAATAAAAACGATCTAATGATATTCATTTAAGCAAATAAAACTTACAGTACATATTACTCGTATACATGGAATAACAGTTACCATTGCAGCACTGCTTAACGATAATTAAAATACAAAATATAACATAACTATTAGGTATTCTTACTATTAGTATCAAGCAGAGTCTGCAAAATCTGGTATCTATGCCTAGTGTAAGCTCTCCTGTTTCAGGCATAAGTACCACCTGAAATCAAACAAAATATAATTAATTCAAGCATTCAATTATGGTCACCGATCACAGAAAATAAATACTGTATTACAAGAAGTAGGTACCGGTATTTTACTGAATACCGTAATGATAATTTCTTTCACCACCTTAATTGTTGTTTTTGTAAGCCATACCTTTCCAATCATAATAGGCCTATGGATATGGCACACCCTGACCTAATATAACCTATCAGGTTGTTTTAAGATTATTTGGTTGGCAGTGGAAATTTTGTTGTGACTGGCTAAGTTCCTACTAACGCTATTTTACCATGAGTGCGCTCTGATTGGCTAATCGTCCATTACCACCAATTAACGCGAAAACTATATTTTACCGTGACTAGTGGCATTTGACATTTAATTCACCGTAAGTCGATCGATGTGTAACTATAAACATACCTAAACAAATTTCTGTTGTGCATGGAAATTTATCATTATAAAAGAGGCGACATTTACTAGAACCTATTAGAACATGACTCACCCAACCAAAGAAACCTACTTGACCTTACCTAATTTCCTAGCCAGGGGTCGGGCCCCCGTCATATTAAACAGAAAGTACTTAGCCAAACAGAGCGCACTCACGGCAAATTGCATTAGTAGGCGCTTAGCCGGTCACGGCGAAATATCCACTACGTATTTTTGGTTTGGTTAGGTTAGTTTAGATTACTAACCTAACTCAACAAGGTTATTTCTCATGCATTTTGTCATACCTAAAGCCTCTACAAATAAAATTCTCTCGATACTTAATCCTTACAGAAGAGAAAACAGTTTTGAAAGTGATGCGGGTAAGGATAACCTTCACACACAAACCAACAGATCTGGCGTAAAATATAAAACAAGGTGGCAAAGTAAAATAGAGAATTATCTTAAAATATCATCACAGAATAAAGTTGAGTTAATAACCTTTCAAATGATGTTGATATCGTGTAAAGGACTTCTTTACTAACAGAGTTCATCCTATGAGAAATATTGTGTGTTGATTTTGAGGCTAAGTCCCATCTCCTCTTAACTGGTCACTCCTGGTTTTGAAACTGAGCTAATACAACTCATTTTCTATTGCCAAAGGAACTAGTACTAAGTAGTACGAATCATACATTACATCACATTTCCTGATTTTGTATTGCAAGGACTAGAATGCTTGTGTACATTGCTAATACTGTGCAATACATACCTGCATTTGGTTTTGACGTTGGTAGATGTAGGGTTGGTACAGCCCTTTGATACAGTGTTCTAACCTTTCTTGATGATAATTGTAACTTCACTTTCTTTACTCTATACTCAAGCCTGTAATCACTTTTTTTGAAATAGAGAGAACACTCACGGGCAAATTTTGTGTTTATTTTATCAGAGTGCTTTCAGGAATTTATCCATTTAACACAAGTTTTCTTATGTCTGGAAAATCTGTAATACTTAATGTGCTGTCTGCTTCGGAGTTGAGGTTTGCTGGTGCACCCGTATATTGCACAAATAGCCATAATTGTTGATACACTGGTCACGGGAGCAGACGAGGGCACACACAGAAGGTACCAGATGATGCGTGTTTACAACAGTGACGTCACCGAATTGTGCCTCGTGGCTAAACAAGTGCTCGGTAAACTGTCCTTACTGTCTCTCATCCTTGATATAAACCCCGTCACTTCACTTCCTCACCTCCCATCTTGCTTTAAATATCAATACAGTACTTGGCTGACTGGTCATCTCTACTTGGGTAACAACGACTCTGCTGGGTCTATCTACAAGTCAGCTCATCTGTAACGCTAAGTCCTTTCATACTTCTTTCTCTGTCTTAGGGGTCTTATAAAAGTCGCAGTTATACTAGTGTGAAATAAGTGATTTCTAAGAGCTCCCCTAACTTTGCTGTGAAATGCAGATCAACCAGTGACAAGACAGCCGAACATTACTTACTTCCGTTTACTCGTTTATTCAAATGATTGTCGCCAATAGAATTGGTTCTTACCATAAATGAAGTGAATTAATATCTTACTCATGCGGTTCTTGGTTCCCATACACAGAGAACAACCTTCAATCATTCTTACAAGTGTTTACGTAATCATTTTTTTAGGTATAATAAGAAAACTGTCACTGTTCGTCTTACCTACTTTCTACCATCAATAACAATGTACTTGAATACTATTATCTTGAGTACACTTTGCCTTGTCTACGGTGTTGAAACTTCTGGTTGACAACTAGAGGTTTCAATAATCCCTAACAATAGCTTTATCTGTGACAAGTAATTTGGGACATAATTAAGTCCTCATTTTAAAAGAAATTTAGCTGTTAAAGTATAAGGTCCTATGTAGTATTCAGAAGATATGTATTTTATGTGTCAGGACTCAATCACCTCAGTATCTGCAGTAATCATAGATTGGTGCAGGATAAAGAACATTAATATACTGTTTCTGAATGACTGAAACATATATTGAAGAGTCTTAATTTAATTTAGAAGGTCTTCATACAAATTTGCCCAGTTTATAATTGAATCACATAATAAAATTAGCTTATTTAGAGATAAATACCCAGATTCTGTCTAATTTTTTAACATTTGCATTTTTGTATTTACCAACAGAGAAAAAATCACTATAAATGAAAATACAGTTTTCCCATATAATACTGAAATTTGTTTTTCTTATTTTCGCTTGATATCTTCGAGTCATTCTTTAGGAGATGGTTCTGCCATAACACCGATTCTGTACCGAAACATTAATAACCATAAATATTCCTTAAATTGATGAAAATATTTTAATACAGTAGGCATAGGGAAGAAGACGATAGCTCTACACTTCCCATTCGTCGCCTGTATGTTTCGTGTCCGTTATCCGTTGTGTTCGCTTATATTATTTTGAGTTGCACAGCCACTCTCTCTCTTGGGTGGCAAATGCATAGGTATCTTTGTTGTGATCTTTTATACTTAAGGAACAGATACAATTCATGTATGTGTGCCACATGTAATGGTAAACATTGTTATAAATGACTATGACCTTTATTTCCGTGATAAATGTTTATTTATGGAGATATAACTCCTTTAACTCTACCAACAATACTCAACCTTTCAAAGTGGGCAGGGCTTCGATGATGAGGGAAAATGGGGGGTTGAAACAAAAACCTTTTGAATCTATATCATTACCGATGTTACCAAAATCATAACCTTATTTATGTGATGGACGAGCAAAAACTGAATCGGTAGACCTGGTAGCGTCCACAGAACCAAGATACAACATTACTGACGGACTTTCCAGTAAGTGCACTAAACCCATTTTGACGGGATTTTATATTCAAATCTCTTTCACATAATATGCTGTGACCAACCAGAGGGCAGTTCAAATCTATTAAGAGAATAACGCATGTGCAAGCATTTTATCTTGACGTATTCAGGCCTCCTTCGTGACCTAAATGCCGAAAACAAGAGACTCGCCGAGGAAACGAAAACACGAAAAACATCAATAAATTCACCTTTTCCTCTGTCATCGGGTAAATAAGGTAAGCTTTTTATAGTATTAGGACTTTCCCAGGTTCGGAAAGGTTAGGTCAGGTTTTCAATTATTTTTTTTTTAATTCCACAATTTCCCTCAGCTTCAAAGCCCTGCCCACTTTGGAAGAACTCATTGTCGTTGCTAGTATAGGGGATTATATCTCCATAAGTATTTATGGAGATAAATGTCATATTCGTTTGAAACAAGAAAAAATACATAATAAAAACCTATTGTAGCAATTTGAATTTAAATTGAAATACGTATTTTATTGATAATAAAAAACTATTACATCAAAAGGACAGGGTAGTACACTACTCCCACCCTCACCTTTGCCATCCCCTTCTGGGCCTTACAAAAGTTATAAATGTTATAACAATGATAGAATTATCTTTACAGCAATGAAATAGTAAATTTTGACATGAACACTGTGCTACATTAAAAGAACAGATAATGCAATATTACACAAAGTTGAAGGTTCATAACCTTAGAGCAAAATTTTTATAAATTGCAAGAATTATTTTAATCTTTCCATTATTAATCATCCAACAAACTTCTTTCTTTAAAGTAGTGATCTCACTCTTCCTGTATGATTGGATTTTTTCACATCCTAATACATAATGTTGCAGTGTACAGTATGTGCATCCCTCAGGTGACACAGTTGACCGGCCCTCCACTTATCTGCCAGTAATATTTGTATCCCAATCTTAGTCTCATTACAACAGTATCAACAGATGGGAAGTTAGTCCCGTAAGTTACATTGGTGTTTTGTAAAACATACAAATAGTGATGAAAACTCTCGCTACAAATGGCGATCACTTCTCTTCTTACTTTTTCCCATTCCTCTCTTTTTTTTCCATTCTCTCTTTATCGTTCTAATACTTACAGTACTAACAATATCTGTATACATCTTTTCTGCAACTTTTTTTTGCCAATTTGTCAGCCATTTCATTTAATTAATTCCCACATGTGATGGAATCCATACAAACTGCACCGTGCATTTCATTTCTTGCATTACTATGATGAGTCGTTTACAGATATTAACAATATTAAACTTACATGGATTTTTACTCTGCAATGCTTCCAATACACTTTTACTATCAACCAAAATATATGTTTGTTTACATTTCTCTATAGCAACTTGAAGTCCTTCACAAATTGCGTGTAGTTCAGCCAGCGTGGATGAGTGTTGTTACTAATTCTTATCGAAACTGTTTCATCTGCATAACACCACATCCCTCTTGACCGTTACTTAATACTGATCCATCACAATATATGTGTACAGTGTTTCGCCTGTGAAAACTATTTATTAAAAAATAAAAATATATTTCTTTAATAACTGGGATGCCAATCTTATTTTTCCCCTCAAGCTGTAAAATATCTACTGTAATGCATCCTTCCTGGCATGGTCTAAACCTTAAATATGTTTGTAATGAAATGCAATATTTATCTACGTCATACTCCATCGTAATATTATACAGTAGCCTTGCATACTTGGACACATTGCCAAGATCTGTTCTTTCATTTTAGCACATTATTGTACGGGACAACCTATTATCTCTCTTATTGGTCCTAAGAGTAGTGGCTACAGCAACTTCCTTTACTCTATGTTCTATACTTGGTAGATCTAACTCCATTCTCATTATTTCAATTCTAGTGTTCCGTAAACAACCTAAAACAAATCTCATGGCCTCGTTTTGTATCACTTCAAGCTTTTGAATAACTTCCTTACTGTACATTATAAAGGTGGAAGCTGCATAGTCAATAACTGAACATATAGTACTGATATAAACCATCCTTAAAATAGGAATACCTTCGCCATTTCCCTTCCATGCTAAAGCTCATAAAGGTCTTAAACGTCCTTTACATGCATTCTCCAGGTATTGCATCTCACGTACTTTACGGTTGGACTTATACCCAATGTACATCCTAAGGCATTTGTATACATCAATTTTTTCTAGCTTTAATCTATTCAAAAATAAATCCCCTTGCCCATAATTACTGACTTGATATTTAGTTTTTCCATTGTTAATTACAAGGCCCATTCTACAACAAAGTGTACTCAATGCATCTAAAGCCTCTTGCATGTTTTTCATACCTTTACACTGTAAAAGAAAGTCATCAGCATGTATTACAATCTGTGTGTCTCCGGGAAATTCGCATCGAGCCATAATGTTCATGAATATGTTAAAAAGAGTAGGGCTAAGTACACCTCCCTGTGGAGTCCCCAACTCCATCTCTCTTTCTTCTGAGTACTAACCCTGAAACCATACTCTAGCCATTCTGTTACTCAAGTAATCCACACTCCATTTCAGCAACTTCCGAGAAACCCCTAAATTAATTAGTTCCTCAAGTATGACTTCCTTATTTGCCCTATCAAAGGCTCATTTTAAATCTACAAAAGTCCTGCATGTAGTCTTGGAGTTATTCAAACACTTTACAACACAATCTGCAGTATTTCTCCCTTTCATAAATTCATGTATATTGTAGCAATCAATTTCTAGTTATGGCATAAAATGAATCCTTACCCATGTAATTTTTATCCATTGGCTTCCGAATTCGCATGTTCCCTCTGTAACCCACTGACAGTTACATTCAGAAGATTATTAGGGTGTACATTTATTTTAGAGGATGTAAACGAAAGTTATCATTCTACCCAAGGTTAAAGGCACACGTGTATAGTCATCTGAAAAAGTCCGCGTCTCCTTCCGAACGAGTCAGTATCGAAACTAAATGAAATAATGCAGCACCGGCAGTGTTGAGATCCTGAACTCTACACACACCTGTGAGTATTCTTGGTCATTATGTTCCTTACCTGAGGATGTTATACACGTTTCCTTTAACATTCCGTTCAGAATGTAATAGTAAAAAATATATGAACAAATAAATGATTCCTCACTTCCCCTGGACCTACAATATACAATTATTGTATTATACAGTGTATAGTCAAAGCAGATGCGACCCAAGTGACGTCGTCCACCACCAGCTAAATCTGTCCCAGTGGCGGGAATGTATAGAACATACTGTCTAACACCCTATTTTTACTAAGCGATTGGATCACTTGTTTTAATATGAATTTACACATTTTAGTTTGGTGGTCTGACTCCCACACACGAATCGGTGACGCAAGGGCTCGGAGCAGTGCACACAGCTCGTCCCAAACGAGCGCTAATGAGCGGTTACCCAAACTATAGCGACCCTTGTCGGTAATGCTATCAACCTCGGTGTCGTGGAGGACTGGATGATGGTGTGATAATAAATGCTTCCGGTGGAGTTATGGTCTTCAGTTTGTGCAGTGCGCAATGAATAGCATCTACCATGACACCATCAACATGGCACCTTACCAGACGTGCTTTCTAAGGAAGAAAGTGCTTATAAGATAGGCACAAAAAGCTGAATAATTGTTCACGGAGTATCTGTCGGCCTTCATTGCAACAGTGCATGTCATTGCCATAAATCAGGTGAAAAAATTGCTTAAGAATTCTCCATGTGTGCATAATACTGATGTTTTGATTAAGATTCGGAACAGGTCGACCACGGAACTTCATATTTATGTTTATAAATGGAGAGAAAAAAATATATATTTTATTACGTCGCAAATTTATATTTTTCGGGTATTTTGGACTGCAATTTCGCTCAAGAAGTTACATTTTGGTGGGAAGCTCTGTTTCCTTCTGACTCCCGCGCCATTCACCATAAGTCTCGGTGTCACGTGACTGTCTAACCAATCAGCATTGTTGTGGGTGTCACTTGATACCCCTGCGCATGCTCAGAGTTTTGAATTTGGTTAGTCGCAAGATGTCTTCTCTCTGCACTGGTGTTGTATCTCTGTTTGGCAAATCAATCATCGTGTATTTGAAAATGAAACAGCTGCTATTGACATTTTTAATTCCTATGGTATTCTGTGAAGTGCTACAGGCGTTCATACGCAAAATACAGAACGATTGTGGGAGGATTTCATGAATTGGCATGCTTCGTGACGGCAATATGAAAGAACACTACCAACACTATTTCGCTCTGAACATGTCCCAAGTCGAATACAACGATCTCAAGACTATACTTCACCACTTCCTCCTCCAAATAGCATCACTTTATCCTCCAGCATCTATTAATTAAGGTATTTTTTTAAACAACGAGGGATCCAGGGGGGGTTAGGAGGTTAGGTCAGGTCCTTCTGGTTTCTCTGGTTAGAAGGTTTCGCTTGCTTTCGTTTCGTATTTTTTTTTCGTGTTGTTACCCCACAATTTCCCTCTACTTCAGAGCCTTACTCACTTTGTACAACCAATATTGCTGGTAAGTGGGGGGGGGGGGAGTCATATCTCCATAACGGCTTATTTGCGACGGAAATTTGAATGTTTGATTCGCTTAAAACATCATAAATTACAATAAGAAAATCTTATGTTAGTAATTTCCGTGGTCGACTTTTTTCTGAATCCTTACCGTTTCTTGTAAACGTGAAGCGAAAGTGATTTTTACTTATGTGAATTTTATTTACTTTTTCATTCACACAAATTCCATGAGGTAAGATTTCACAAAAGACTTTCTATGTAAAACCAACAAAGTCTAGTTTTACTATTGGAGTTCTTGTGGTGTGATGGTAGCGTCCTGTATTCTAACTTCGAGGTCTTGGGTTCGACTCCTGACTTGAGGTATTATTTGTACTGTATATTGAAGTCCGAATGCATGTAGACTTATTAGATACTGTTTAATAATACTAACAATTAACGGTTTATTGCAAGAACGTGGCAGCAAAAAGGCTGAAAATATCACATTATATAATTAGGATCACTTGATTGATAAATAACATATGATATTGATATATGGTAATTATTGACGACTGATCCGCGGCTGACTTTTCATAGAAAACGATTTTAAAAACGCCACAATTTCACTGTTTTTTATAGTGAAATTGTTGTAGCTTGTGCAAATGTGTTAAAAAGTGGTTATTTCTAAATTTAAATCTATCCTAACCTTAGTGGATATGAACAACAGACCTCACCAACCTAACCAAACAAACCTACCTAACCTGACCTTACTTTTTTACCGGGAAGCTCCCCCGGACCCCCTGGTATATTAAATAGAAAGAACTTTCTATGATATGGCGTAATTTTACGCTTTTTTTTTGTGGACGTGAGAACATCTGCTTTGATCCAGCCCGGGCGGGGGAGTGTTTTGAAATACGTCATATACAATAGACTTTGCACAAAAACCCAGTTCAATTTCACAGTATTGTTGTGAAAAATACTTTCTTAGAAAGATGTTTATAAATAAAAGTCCAATACTGGGTTTAATTTTGTCATTTTCAAGCCAAGTTCCTTTATAAGCACAAGACCGGAAACAACCTTCACACGGCATGCTGAATAATGAAACAGGAATGGGAATAAGAGACAAGCGCGGCAAGGAACGAGGCTGCGTTACCTCCGGAAAGACCAAGTAGTGCGCGCCTAGGCGCCTTATTATTTACAAAACAAAACATTTGCACAAGAAATTATTATCATATCAGAACTCCCTGTTGAAAATAAAGTAAGAAAATAAACAGTAAAACAAATACCTCGTCTGCGGGTCGGTGTTCAATATTAACCTGGTTGGGATTGGGCTCGTACGGGCAGGATGCGGTTTTAGTGTTGAACAGCAATTCGAAGACTAGGGATTTCGGGTGGAAGCAGGGAAAGGTGCCGAGGATGGTATAGAAGCTTCTCTCCAAATTTTTAGATGAGGTCATGGTGATGATCAGAGAGCCGAGAGGGTGAGTGTGTTAAGCACTTCTTGATATGTGAACTAGGAGGGGGAGAGAATAATTTTGCATGCCCTCTTCTCCACTTTCTATAAAAGCTTCCGCTGTGTGGTATTTAGGGAGGAAGACCAGGCAGGGGAAGCATAGGTAGGTTTCAGAAGTTTGAAAGTTGAGTAAGCATTGAGGAACTCGGACGTGAGAATTCCGAGGGACTTAAGAGGGCGGAGGAGGTGGAGACGAAAACTGGAGGATTTGACAATTGTACTGCCGTGTTTTTTCCAATTTAGTTTATCTATAGTGACGCCAGTGAGCTTGGTGGAGTCCACAACTTGGAAAGTGTTGGGGTCTAAAGTAATGGAGGGAGGTGGGATAAGGTCATCGGAGAGGTTGATGTGCATAACCATGATCTTGGTATGGTTGATGGTGACGTGGTTGTTGGTGGACCAATTTTAGAGACTGTTCAATATATTCTGGAAGGCGCTGCAGTCGGGAGCCGAGTTGTTCACACTTATCCCAATGGTGGAATTGTCGATGTATTTGTAACGAGCCGGAGTTTCTCTCAGGGTATCATTGATTAGGATGGGAAAGCAAAGCGGTCCCATCTTGGTGCCTTGGGGGACGCCACAAGTAAGTGACTAAAAGGTGGAGGTAGCCTCTTGGAAGCGTACTGCTTGGCTTCGGTCAAAAAGGAAGTATGCAAGCCATGGTATAAGACTTTAACGAAACCCGAGGTCAATAGCTTCAGACGTCTTTCGTTTTTTTCAGAGGGGCGGTTAGAGGGTGAATAATACTTCTCACGTCGTACACGAACATTATAATTCGGTCAAACCTGTTGAATACAATTCATTTAGTATTTCAAATAAGTCATTCATAGGCACTCTTACATAAATGTTTAATCCAATATATATTTACATAACAATCATGGCTATGTAATTAGTCTAATCTTAACACAAAAACAATGACACAGTCTACCTGTGTACACAATAAGTACTAGTTAAACTTACGTGTTGAAAGTCTAGAGAGAAGCCAGGGTAGTTGTTGACTCTAAGATAGGGGTAGCTATACTGAAATGCCCACCCTGTAGCCTGGCTCCTTGGCTGGTCAGCTATGGCTGAGTCAGGTGATTATAATTATACATAAAGAAACTCCCTTCACACCCTCCAACCTCCTTCTGGGCCTCTCATCTTCAACCATCTCAACACTCTACATTGTGAGTTACAGACTAACATAACATTTGTTTATATGTCATCATAATTATGTACCGCTTGCGGTAACAGTATGTGTAGGCAAGAAAGCTGACAAGACAGTGAGTGGCGGGAGGAGCTTTCATATTGCCAAATTGCTGAGGATCTATAGCACCTGGAATATCAGCATAGGCCCAGTCAAACACGAAACATTCGCAGATTAAGCTGGGTATTAGGGTGATGGCAATGGATCGTAGTTCATATGAGGATTGTGGGCTCATTGATTTGGGCACTAGTGACACATATGAGGTCTTCCAGTCAGCTGGGCATCTTGTTTGGCTGAGGGAAGCATTGATGATGGAGCAGTGTGTTCCAGCTAGTTCCGGGGAGAACTTGTAGAGTTTCATTGGTAAGTCAATAGGGGTGATGGAACACTTTAGCTTCAGTTTGTTCAAATGCTTTGCAACTTCAAATTCTTCCACTTAGTGAGTGGGAGAGGGGGACTGGTAGGTATGCAGATAGACTGGCTGTGTCATGTTGGGGAAGCGTCTGGTATATAGCTATGAAATGGTCGTTAGATTGGTCAAGTGCGTCACCATATGTGAGATGGCTAAGTAAGGGGAGGGGGTTTGTCTTATTGTTTAGTCCACAGAGTTCTTTAAGCTTACCATAACACTGACTGATGTTGGTCTGCTTCAGGTGTTGCAATTAGGTTGGGTAGTAGGACTTCATTGCAGTTCATATTTCACGGATGATTTGGTTGCGAAGGGGCCGGCCTTGTGGCGGTTGTGGTCAGTGAGATAAAAGGCGCTGTTTCTCTGCTGCGTAAGTGTGTGTGTGTGTGTGTGTGTGTCATAGCATGATAGCTTGTGATAGACACAAGGTATACAGTATTAACCTGATTATTGTTAGGTTATCCTTTCTTAATTGCTAGTTCCCAAGTTACGAACTTACAGATACGAAAGTAATCAGGTTTTGCTTACTTAATATGAATAATGTAAAATGTATTAAAAAGTTGATACACTACAACATAACATTAATGACAGGTCTGATATAAAAAAACTACAATCAACATATAATTCCAAAAGTTGACCCAACACAATGTGGAAACTTGCTTGGTACCGTTTCTCTTTACATACTGTACACGGTAAGGGAGTAGATTAACTAAATATTATTTTCTATAGAATTATTCTCATATGTTATTTTATTATAATAAAAGCTTGATCTCACAATAGTGATTTGTGTATAAAGTCGCCAGGCGTGATTAACTCCACCTGTTGGGACACTCCCGGCAACTATACGACGCCATGTTGTGTAACTCGTACTGTAAGAATCTCCATCTATGGGTTGAAGATTTTTTTTTTTATTGGGCACCCCCCCCCCTCCTACATCCTTGTGTAAGGTGAAGCGCAGAAGCGTTTACAGCGCCCAACAGGGAAGCATGCTAAGTTTATGCTTGCCTATATTTCTCATAAGTTAAGGGAGTAGAAGCCTGAAGAGTCCAACAACTTGTCCCTGAATACGAATTCGCAACTTTCGATTTACAGTAGGTACCTACTTTGCTGCTAGGTGAACAGAGACCAAAGGGACTAGGAAGAGTGACCAAACAACTTCCGCCGGCCCGGGAATCGAAACCGTGACATCTTGCTTGCGAGGCAAGAGCGGTACCGCTCTACCACCAGCGCCCCGGGTTGAAGATCAAAACTGAACCAAAGGACTCTCAGGGTTCGCTCCAGCGGGCAGCGGTTCATTTTGATTGCCGAGGTGAGTGAACGTGAATATCAGAGTAGAAACAAAAGTATACAGTAGATCACGAGCAATTATTGGCAAGGAATCTCGATGCTAAATTGCAGTGCAAAGCCTTAATGTGTCAACAAATTTTGTGATGCAATGCAAGGGTTAATGAAGCATTTGAGACAGGATATTGATAAAGAAACAATTACAAAATGTCTAATTTAACCAATGCCAAAAGAATATTTAAGAAATAAATTTTATTTGGTGTCATGGTTTTCGTATGAATAGGTGGTAGTAGGAGTGGATTATATTATATAAAGATAATAATATGTCGTATTTCTTATTTCTTACCGTAGAGTTTGATACCTTCACACTGATTACTTACAGGAGATTATGGCGTATCTACGTAGAAGTTCACTCCACCACTCGACATTCCATGATTTATACTTGAAAAATGATGATTTAATGAATTCATTTAATTTCCAACATCTATCTAAGTTATTGGTTATACTTTGTCATAAACCAATCAGTCATTATCTTTAGTAATAATAAGATAGGATCACAGATACGGGCAGATAATTGCACTTACATTTATTTGTCAAGCTTCCATACAATGATTTACAATTTGCATGGATATATGATTCACTCACGTTCACGCTGTAATAAAATTAATCTTCTAAAAGAGAATTTTAACTTGGGAACACACGGGATTACTCTACTATGGGTATGACCTAACAGAGCCTTAATTCTTCAAGTGATACATTTACTGCCAGCCTGGATTGCTTTTGTTGCAACCAGGCTTCCGCACAAGAACTTCTTTCCACGGGCCATAGCAACAAAAAGTACTCTTGGGTTACCACACATAGTCTCGCGTCACTGACAGTCACGGTAGACGGTTGTCGCGGCAAGGAGAACTAGTAAGCGTGACTTGAATTAACCATTTAGGTGCAATAGACCAGCCTGGATTGCTTTTGTCGCAACCAGGCTTCCACACGTGATATTTCCACGGGGATAACAAACCTAGGTTACCACACTTAGTCTCGTGTCGATCACGGTCACTGTAGACGGGTGTCGTGCAGGAGAACTCTGTAAGCGTGAATTAATTAACCATTTACTGTAGGTTTGATAGGCCAGCCTGGATTGCTCTTGTCGCAACCAGGCATCCACACGTGATATTTCCACGGGGATAACAACCTAGGTTAACACGCTTAGTCTCGTGTCGACGACGGTTCACAGGATGGAGTGGCGGTGGAGGACTCTGTGTGGTGTGGTGTCCCGCCCCCTTTCAGGAGGGAGAGGATGGAGACGACGCCTTAACTAACCCATGGCTCAGGGGATACTACTTAAAATGAGGTTTTTGGGTGTGAAGCGATGAACAGTACAACACTGTTTCACTGCCCACCCCCCTAAAGGCTGGCTAACATACTCTAATTGAAAAATACATGTCCCAGTTATGCCTCGCCGGGCGTCTTATCTCTGGTAAAAAAAACTTTGGAGTTGGTTGCGTGGGTAAGCCTAACGCAACCCATGACATTTGGCTGTTTCAATGTACTCAGATGTCATTATCAGACCTCTAATAAAATGGATTTCAAATATACTTTTCATGTACTGTATATTATACAAAATTATTTTTATCACAGGTGTGATGATATCTGAGTATGTTGAAACGTTACTAAATTAAATAATCGTTCTTACCCTGGTGTTCATTGTACGAGTATTCATCCGTTATGCTTCCCGAGTGGAGAATCTGTGGCTTCTAAAAAAAAAAAAATGTATAGAAGTGTATATGCAGCCAGTACCGTAGTTTAGACAGGCTAAGTCCATAAAATCGTTACAGAAAACTTGAATAATTAACGTATATATTTTTACGAATAATAGCTATAAAGGAAATACAGAATTTTGTTAAATTTACGGAGAAAGTTTGCCAGTCAGCATTTACTATGTAAATTCACAGATTTTTTTTAAAAAGTTGTATGTATAATCTCAACTAATGGTAGGTTATTAGTCTAGAATTATATATGATACTTTGAACAGACAGGTGGCTTTGATACCTGTATCATTCTCTCTCAGGTGCACAAAACCAAAGGCAAGCTGTGGTATCTGCTGCCTGTTGTGTGTTGATTTTTGTCTCATCACTGTCAACTGGGAGGTACAGTACTGTACATCACTTCCGGCTTTCAGTTGCTTGGAGTCTCCCACAACATATCAAATGAGTTTCGTGAATAATTCTCTTATCTTTTCAGCTGAAATGCATAATTAAGTATAACGATAGCTGCCTTGACACGTCACATGTTTACAAGGCTGGATTATTATCTGAACAATTACCCATCCTGTCTATTGCATCTCCTTGTATTGTTTTCCTGGCCGACATAATTATCATCTTCCATTTTCTCCATGTTTAACAGTATCACCTGAAGATTAGGCACCCCAGCTTATACCACTTGTTCATTCTAGTTCTTCGTTATACATCGCAACATTAAAATTTCACATGTTTTTCCTCGACAATACTACCTTTTTTCACTATCTTATTTCGTAGACCCACAATATTCGGGTTTATTTGACTGTATACTCTCATTATGTTCTACACATTAAAAATAACAAAGAAATTTGTTCACTAGTCCACTCTTATCTCTGCATACAGTATTTGTTATCGATTGCTTCTTATGCACTAGCAGCTCTGTATTGGCTCACCGATGGAGTTAAATGAATTTTTATACACAGAGGCAGTGTACGAGTACCTTGCTTCTTTTCACACATCATGGTGAGAGACGCACATTCTCTTCCACACTTCTCCTTACTGACTCGTCCACACATAAAAGTCAATGTTCCTGAACAAACTCTTCCGGGAAGATTTTACTCTACCCTGTCACAGGACCTCATCAAATTCCTCCACACTGATCTCCCTCCATTTCTTCTAAAGGTTCACTGATTCACAACTAGTTATTAACAACTCTTGAAACTGTCAACTTTATCTCTGTCGGTACAGGAGCGTGTCTTGGTAGTGTTCCTAACAGACGTTTACTTAGCAGTTATTTATTTTTCTTATTGCTGGTGCAGCATCTGGGTGCTGCTTCACCGACACTACTTCGAGCAACACTTTGTTCAGCACACAGCTGAGTCTCAGCCCAAAGATCTGAAACCGATAACCCATTACATGCCAGTGCAGTTCTTTCTGTGGGACCTTTCATATATATATATATGTATATATATATATATATATATATATATATATATATATATATATATATATATATATATATATATATATATATATATATATATATATATATATATATATATATATATATATATATATAAGCAATCCAAGGCATAGTGGTAGCGATCTTTGTTCACATGCATAGGTCCTGGGTTCGATTCCCGACTAGTGAGGTATTGTTTGTACATAGAAGTCCACGTGCTTTTTGGGCTGATGATATAAATACATTTATCTGTGTATGTGTGTGTATTCTATTGTATTTGTATGTCTTGTGAAAATATATATACGTGAACGTGATAACCATAATAAACCGAAGAAGCGCAGGTTGTCATGTAGCGTAAAGTATGTAGCAGGTCCATGTGTCACAAGCATGTTGCACCGCTGCTCTCCTCCACAGGGACTTATAAAGTCAATTATTACACCATAAAAAAGTACCTCGTGGAACATATATGACAGAACAGGAAAAAAAAGATTTTGATATTAGGAATAATGGAATAAAGATGATAAATTTGAGGGTAAATGGATGTAAAATACATTTAAAATATATACATGCGAGCCTCTTGAAAGAAATTAAAATGTTATGCCCTACATCCCGAGGAAGACAGTGAGTAATGCTGTTTGGTTGTAGAGCAAGAGTAGAGCAAAGGTCAAGTCAGATGTCTCGAGAGAAAGACTGTTGGACGGGAGGTTTAGCCGCTCTACCACACCCTGCAGTAAAGTCGCATAAGAATGGACGAAGTAACTGTGTGGGGGAGTGACAGTACTAAGGTATTATAAAGGTCACACTAGAGGGGTTGGTTGATGATGCTGACGAGGTTATATTATATGTTTAAGAGGATCAACCTGAAGATTAGGCACCCCAGCAGCTTATTTCACCTGATGATTAATAATAATAATGGGTTGCCCTAGGGCCAACTAGGCGTGAATTTGTTTAAGGTGTGGAAACTGTCGCCAACACCACAACCACACCGATTTAACGAGCTGAATGACCTAGTGTCAAGGAGTAGTCCGAGAAGACCGGACAGCTCGCCAACTGCTCTGGCTAACCATTATCCCGGAACACGATCCGCAAATCGATTAACATCCCGGTTCCCAATTACTGATGGGTAGACAGGCAAATGGCGTAAAGAAACTTGCCCATGCCACGAGGATTGAACCCGGGTTCACTCGCTTGCTTGACGAGCATGCTGACAATTACACCACAGGTCGCCTGAAGATTAAACACCCTAACGCTAACCTAACCTAACCAAACCTAACCTAACCTTCTCGGGTGTTTTCTTCTGGTTTTCATCTCTCTCTCTCTCTCTCTTACACAGCTTAACTCATTATTTCAGGTCCTCCTATTATCCTTAGTTTCTGCTTCCCCGTTATTTATTTATCTTTATTCCATATTGATTTAGTTTTCTGTATTTTTTTTAAGTTTCCTTCATTTTCTTATTGTTTTTTTCCATGTGTGTTTTGTTTATGCTTCCTTTTGTCGACCCAGGTTATCTACATTAATTGAATTCCCTGTATATTTTTTTTTTCGGTCTCCTTCAATTTCTTACGTCATTTTTTTTTAATTGTTGACTCGGTTTATCCATCCCCACTACACTTTTTGTTCTCTTCTTCCTCTTCTTCTCTTAACCCACATGTCCGAGTCATTGAACTAACTCTATCTAGATTCTCTTGCCTTTCTGCACTCTCGGTCTCATTTTGGAGAGAGCACGTCAGAGGTCAAAGGCTACGTTAAGGGTTGCAAACTAAGGGAAAATTCCGTGACTTCAAGTTAGGTTAAAGGTCATGTTATGGTCAAGTTCAGAAAAGAGTAAATGAGCCAGATTATTGAGAGCTAGTGATGTTTAGTTGTGGTAATAATGGAGATCTAATGAATAAATTTGTATTTTCTGATGTTTCTTGTAATTTTTCTTCTTTCCAAATGTGGTTGAAAATGAGTGTTATCCCAGTACATCAAAGTCGAGGGAAGTATTTTAATCAGCACGAGTAAACATTCTTATTATTTTCTCAATTTTTTCAGGTTCCTGATTTGATGCCAGACTGTCAAAGGTCAGATACTACGATGCTACAAAAAAAGGTATTTTTAGATTTAGTTTTCATAGCTTTGTCGCTTCAGGTGATACTTGACTCAGAGGTATCACGTAGTATATCCTATTGAGAGACGAGCTCTTTTTATATGGTTTACAGCGGCTCAAACGCAAGGAAAACAAAATAAAAGGATTTTCATTGTTTGGGAAATCCTCGTGTTCGTTGGAACTTGAAAAAAAAATGCAGAGGGAGGCCTAGGGATACCTCTCACACCTGTTTTTGGAGTGATCTTGGATATGTGACTTGAAATATTTATAACTCTTGAGGGGCCGCCAGTAACGCAAGGTGCCTGTGCAAGAGACACTGTTCACTCACTGTTTATATTACGTTCATTTGGTGTTTGTTGCATTTTGTGCTAGTAATGTTGTTGTTGTTCAGTGGAAAGGATAACTTTCATTCCAGAATTTTCTTGTTTGTAAAACCATTGAAATTTCTCGTCGTTCATGAGAAGATATTTACTCCTTCAACCTAAATATGTGTATCTACTTTTTTCTCTTCACTTACTACACTGCCCCCAAATACTGCTCTCAGGTCAACCAATCTATATGTGACCTGCTGGCCGTACCCTACCCGCGACAGGAATTACAATTTGTTTACTACGATCGTTTACTAAGGTTACAAATATCGTTCTCTGTCTACTATTTCTGCTGTTTCCAATTTTGTGTGTATTTCTCTCGCTTTATTACAGTGATCTGTCTCTCTTTTTCCATCTGTATATCCTTACGCTTTATATATATATATATATATATATATATATATATATATATATATATATATATATATATATATATATATATATATAATAAACAGTCCATACACATGCGGACTACCATATACAAACAATATCCCACTTGTCGGGAATCGAATCCTGAACTCTGCGTGTGAACAGGAATTGCTACCATGGCACAACAAGGTCTACAAAACCAATCCTAGTCTTTGTTTTATTTCACACAAAGTCTGCTCATTCGTTTTACTCTTCAGCAACGTGATCCTCTACCGGGGATTGCCTTTGCCAACTATGTGGTCGTAGAACCATTTTACATTCTCCAGCTAGGAACATGAGGATACCAAAATATCTCAACAGTCCATATACACGCGGACTTCCACATACAAACAATAGTTGGCACGGGAATCCTCGGTAGAAGTTCACGTTGGTTAAGAATAAGACAAATGGACAGGCTTTGTGTGAATTAACAAAGCCTAGGATTGCTTTTGTTGTCCTTGAGTCGCGGTGGTAGCGATCCTGTTTACACGCAGAGGTCCAGGGTTCCAATTCCGTTTAGTGAGGTTATATATATATATATATATATATATATATATATATATATATATATATATATATATATATATATATATATATATATATATATATATATATATATATATATATTAATTATACTGTACAGTATAATAACTCGATTGATATTTTTAACAGTAAGGGGTCATACCAAAAATTCATGTCAAAGTCGAATTGATGAATGAATTTTGTGATTCGTAAATTAATTATCTACCTACGATTTTGATATTCGTATAATAAACAAATTACTCTATGAACACATGAAGATGTTCCCAGTGAATATAACAGTGAGTAACAAATTATGCAGGTGGGGTGTTAAAGGAGAGGTGAGGCTAGAGAGGGCTATCAGACGCACACGTCAACCCTGTCCTCTCACCACCCTCCTCATTTCGTCCTCTACACGGTTGCTCCCCTTTACCTGGGATCACACTAATTACTTTACCATCCTCCAAGTATCAACACCGTCCCCCAGGTGATGCACCCAAGAAGCACCAGCTGTGTCTTGGATGGTGACATAAACCTTCCCCTTTCCTGACTGTATAGTGAGAACACAGCACTCCAACTCCTCACTGTATAGTGAGAACACAACACTACAGCTCCTGACTGTATAGTGACAACACAACACTCCTGTTCCTGACTGTATAGTGAATACACAGAACTACAGCTCCTGACTGTATAGTGAGTACACAGAACTACAGCTCCTGACTGTATAGTGAGAAAACAGCATTTCAGTTCCTGACTGTATAGTGAATACACAGAACTACAGCTCCTGACTGTATAGTGACAACACAACACTCCTGTTCCTGACTGTATAGTGAGTACACAGAACTACAGCTCCTGACTGTATAGTGAATACACAGAACTACAGCTCCTGACTGTATAGTGACAACACAACACTCCTGTTCCTGACTGCCTCACTACTTGCCCTTGGTACCCTCGACTCAGGTTGTCACGATCTTGTCTCTGAAGCCAGACACAAATATGCGTGCCTTGTTGACCGGGGTGTCAAGGTCAAACTGTTGTGGATCCCCTCTCACATAGGTCTCATAAAACATGACAGAGTTGATGCCCTCGCCAAACTCGCGTCTAACAAAGACACCGTTGAATACAATTTGGGTCTGTCAAAAAGAACCCTTAAAACTGTAATTAGGAAAGAACTTATTGATGAGTTTGACGCAAGTAGACAAGTGCAAACAGACACTAGTCGATCCATAGTTTACCATTTTGAGATGTATCAAGTGAAACATGTATATGGAGCAAGTAACAAGATCACTAGATTACAAGATGTTGTAACCGCTAGATTAAGGTTAGGATATAAGTACCTCTGGCAGTATGTTCCTCAAGCAGATGTAAACAAAACTAAATGTAAAGTGTGTGGCCATACATATGGCCACACACTTGAACACTACGTCCTCGACTGTGTGAAGATAGAACCTTTTAGGGACAGGTCCAAGCACACTGTGTGTGAAATGGCACAACACTTCATCTCTAATGGCAAGATAGCCGACATATTAAGATTGTATCCACTTTTTGCACTCAGTAACTATATCAGTTCTCATGTACAGAACCAAATACGCAATGTGCTTGAATACCTCCCACGTAAATGTGAATAACAAAGTGTGAGGCCAGACATACTGCCTCACACGCCTGTACTCACGCATTTGTGAATAAGTTACCCTTTATGTATAGAACTAAACAAATAATGTAAATGAAATACTGTGTAACTTTCGGTGCCATAATATCCTGACAACCGGGGTTAATTATTATGACCCTTTGTAAACCCTACTCTGTAATCCTTTTGCGCTACCGCTCACAGGATGAGTGTGGGGTGCACAATAAAGTAGCCGCTGCAAGCGGCAAAATCAAAATCAATGTATAGTGAGTACACAGAACTACAGCTCCTGACTGTATAGTGAATACACAGAACTACAGCTCCTGACTGTATAGTGACAACACAACACTCCTGTTCCTGACTGTATAGTGAGTACACAGAACTACAGCTCCTGACTGTATAGTGAATACACAGAACTACAGCTCCTGACTGTATAGTGAATACACAGAACTACAGTTCCTGACTGTATAGTGAGTACACAGAACTACAGCTCCTGACTGTATAGTGAGTACACAGAAGTACAGCTCCTGACTGTATAGAAGTACAGCTCCTGACTGTATAGTGAGTACACAGAAGTACAGCTCCTGACTGTATAGTGAGTACACAGAAGTACAGCTCCTGACTGTATAGTGAGTACACAGAAGTACAGCTCCTGACTGTATAGTGAGTACACAGAAGTACAGCTCCTGACTGTATAGTCAGTACACAGAAGTACAGCTCCTGACTGTATAGTGAGTACACAGAAGTACAGCTCCTGACTGTATAGTGAGTACACAGAAGTACAGCTCCTGACTGTATAGTGAGAACACAGAACTACAGCTCCTGACTGTATAGTCAGTACACAGAAGTACAGCTCCTGACTGTATAGTGAGTACACAGAAGTACAGCTCCTGACTGTATAGTGAGTACACAGAAGTACAGCTCCTGACTGTATAGTGAGTACACAGAAGTACAGCTCCTGACTGTATAGTGAGTACACAGAAGTACAGCTCCTGACTGTATAGTGAGTACACAGAAGTACAGCTCCTGACTGTATAGTGAGAACACAGAACTACAGCTCCTGACTGTATAGTGAGTACACAGAACTACAGCTCCTGACAGTATAGTGAGTACACAGCACTACAGCTCCTGACTGTATAGTGACAACACAACACTCCTGTTCCTGACTGTATAGTGAGTACACAGAAGTACAGTTCCTGACTGTATAGTGAGTACACAGAACTACAGCTCCTGACTGTATAGTGAATACACAGAACTACAGCTCCTGACTGTATAGTGACAACACAACACTCCTCTTCCTGACTGTATAGTGAATACACAGAACTACAGCTCCTGACTGTATAGTGACAACACAACACTCCTGTTCCTGACTGTATAGTGAGTACACAGAAGTACAGTTCCTGACTGTATAGTGAGTACACAGAACTACAGCTCCTGACTGTATAGTGACAACACAACACTCCTGTTCCTGACTGTATAGTGAATACACAGAACTACAGCTCCTGACTGTATAGTGACAACACAACACTCCTGTTCCTGACTGTATAGTGAGTACACAGAAGTACAGATCCTGACTGTATAGTGAGAAAACAGCATTTCAGTTCCTGACTGTATAGTGACAACACAACACTCCTGTTCCTCACTGTATAGTGACAAAACAACACTCTTGTTCCTGACTATATAGTGACAACACAACACTACAGCTCCTGACTGTATAGTGAAAACACAACACTACAGCTTTTGACAGTATAGTGACAACACAACACTCCAGCTCCCTACAGTATAGTGGCAACACAACACTACAGCTACTGACAGTATAGTGACAACACAACACTCCAGCTCCTGACAGTATAGTGACAACACAACACTCCAGCTCCTGACAGTATAGTGACAACGCAACACTACAGCAACTGACAGTATAGTGACGACACAACACTATAGCTCCTGACTGTATAGTGACAACACGACACTACAGCTCCTGACAGTATAGTGACAACACAACACTACAGCGCCTAACTGTATAGTGACAACACAACACTACAGCTACTGACTGTATAGTGACAACACAACACTACAGCTACTGACTGTATAGTGACAACACAACACTACAGCTCCTGACAGTATAGTGACAACACAACACTACAGCTCCAGACTGTATAGTGACAACACAACACTACAGCTCCTGACAGTATAGTGAGAACACAACACTACGGCTCCTGACAGTATAGTGACAACACAACACTCTTGTTCCTGACTATATAGTGACAGCACAACACTCCACCTCCTGACAGTATATTGACAACACAAAACTCCAGCTCCTGACTGTATAGTGACAACACAACACTACAGCTACTGACTGTATAGTGAGAAAACAACATTCCAGTTCTTGACTGTATAGTGACAACACAACATTACAGATCCTGACTGTATAGTGACAACACACCACTCCTGTTCCTGACTGTATAGTGACAAAACAACACTCTTGTTCCTGACTATATAGTGACAACACAACACTCCTATTCCTGACTGTATAGTGACAACACACCACTCCTATTCCTGACTGTATAGTGACAAAACAACACTGTTGTTCCTGACTGTATAGTGACAACACAACACTACAGCTCCTGACTGTATAGTGAAAACACAACACTACAGCTTTTGACAGTATAGTGACAACATAACACTCCAGCTCCCTACAGTATAGTGGCAACACAACACTACAGCTACTGACAGTATAGTGACAACACAACACTCCAGCTCCTGACAGTATATTGACAACACAACACTCCAGCTCCTAACTATATAGTGACAACACAACACTCCACCTCCTGACAGTATATTAACAACACAACACTCCAGCTCTTGACTGTATAGTGACAACACACCATTCCTGTTCCTGACTGTACAGTGACAAAACAACACTCTTGTTCCTGCCTATATAGTGGCAACACAACACTCCACCTCCTGACAGTATATTGATAACACAACACTCCTGTTCCTGACTGCATAGTGACAAAACAACACTCTTGTTCCTGACTATATAGTGACAACACAACACTCCACCTCCTGACAGTATATTGACAACACAACACTCCAGCTCCTGACTGTATAGTGACAACACAACACTACAGCTCCTGACTGTATAGTGACAACACAACACTACAGCTCCTGTCTGTATAGTAACTACACAACACTCCAGTTCCTGACTGTACTGTATTGTGACAACACAACACTACTTCTCCTATCTATAGGTCTGACTCTTAAGTAACATGGAATAAATTAGTCTGTTAGAGGTGGGCGGTGTTGCTGGGTTAGGTGCTGATGACGTGGGCTGACGAATAGGGGTGGCAGAGGTTTGTGATGGTGGGGCTGACGGAGGTGGTGGTGATGTGACTGACGGAGAGTGTTGATGGTGGGACTAATAGAGGGTGCTGACGGAGTGGGCTGACGGCGAGTAGTGATGAAGGGACTGACGAAGAGAGATTGTGTTGGGACTGCCAGAGAGTGATAGTGGAGAGAGTGGCGGAGGGCGGTGACGGAGAGGCTTCCGGAGAGTGAAGATGGGGGGGCTGACGGAGGGGGCTGACGGAGAGTTATGATGGAGGGACTGATGGAGGATGGTGACCGAGAAGTCTTATAGAGAGGGCTGTTGGAGGAAGGACCTAGGAGAGGCACATAGAAGCGTAGAATAGAAGAAACGAGAGAGTTGGAAGACAATTAAAGGGGATGCAGATAAAAGGAAGGGGGGAACATGGAGACAAGATTAATATGTGAAAGAGGATGAACATTGAGGGAAGTAGTGGTGGAGGCAGTTATAGATATAGGATTTGGTTGACTAAGGCAGGATGAGCTCGGAATAACAGGTAGACCACCAGGATACTAAAAGCAGTCCTAGACTTTGTTATATTTCACACAAAGCCTGTTCAACGAGCTTATGGCGCCGTAAGCTCGTTGAACAGGCTTTGTGTGAAATATAACAACGTCTAAGACTGCTTTTAGTATCCTGGTGGTCCAGCGGTTAGCGTTCCCCAGTCACAGTCATGGGCTAGTGGGCCGTGGGTTCGAATCCTGGCGGGCTGAGGTGTTGATTGTATGTAGAAATCCGCGTACTATTGGGCTAATGAAATATATATATATATATATATATATATATATAAATATATATATATATATATATATATATATATATATATATATATATATATATATATATATATATATATATATATATATATATATATATATATATATATATATATATATATATATATATATATATATATATATATATATATATCGATAAAATCACACGGGAAAAGGGAAACAACAGAGCACCATTGTTTCCTTTTCCCAAAATGATGTTATCAAATTATCTTATCCACGTTTTCATTGTGGATCTACATGAAATATATATATATATATATATATATATATATATATATATATATATATATATATATATATATTATATATATATATATATATATATATATATATATATATATAATATAAATTCAAATGCATTACCCCCAAAAATTTTAGATTTACCCCATTTGGGGTAATTTACCTCTGTTCCCCGACCTCTGCGTGACTAGAACATTGGTCTAATAGCATGTCAGCATATTCTGCAGGGCTGTGATGATGTTGGACTGGGGTGGGTGACTTGGTAATGGCTCTAATTTTGTTCCACACTTCTGCTAGAGTGGTTGTTCTATTAATCCCCTGTAAGAACTGTTTCCAAGAGGTGTTTCTCCCTGACCTTTGAGTTCACGAAATGCTCTGTTAGCTTTGAGGAATGCCAGGAGGTTATCACTAGTTTTATTTTGCTTATAAGTGTTGGCAAGCTGTTCTACCTTCTCTCCTTCTTTGGTGAGGATGGGGTCATGTGTCTACATAGGTGGTTTAGTGCTGCCCCCCTTCCTCCTTGACTTAACCCAGGTGGTATAATATGTGGTAATTACATTTACAAGATCACAGCAAAATTCATCCACTGACCCAGGTGTATATCCAGCATACCATCTGCGGATGTAGGCCTTGAGGTGCAGTTTAAGATAACTGAGATGTTAATTCTGAGCTTAGGATGGAGTTCACACTTGACATCAGCAACAGTGTATTCAGTAAGTATTGCATAATGATCACTGAATAGGTGGTTTGAGATGACCTTAGCCTTGATATTACTGTCTTCTAGGTTATACCCAATCACATAATCAAGTCTGCTCCTCATCAGATGTGTCACTTTGTCTGCGTCGTATACAGTGATATTATGATTATTGATGTAATTCACGAACACCCTCCCATTAGAGTTACACTGGACATCACCGAGGACAGTGTGACGAGAGTAAAGGCACCCATACACAGCATAGCATTGTTATCTGATGGCTTTGGTAACACGTCTGCTCTCGGCTCAATACACTAAACATAGATGTTATACAGCGAAAATTGTCTGTTTGCTGTCTTTACTGTAAATTGTTGATAGTGAATACTTTCATCATTGTGAATTTTGATCCATTTACAGACCAAACCATTCTTTACATAAGTGAGCAGGCCACTTCCTGCTCCCCTATTGTTTGCTGTAAACCCAGCTATCCTGGGTGCAGCTTTCTTCTGGGTGCTGGACGTGTAAGGTTCTTGTAAACCAATTACATCAATGTCAAAAACTTTAACAAACCATTGTAGGTCATTAATTCTGCAGTTAACACTCCGGATGTTCCATGAAATGAACCTAAGCGTTCGTGTTACTCGTTCCACCTTGAACTTAGTATAGAGAGTCGCGCGTTGGCTTCATAGATCAACCTGACCAATAAGTTAACCGTTTCAGATTCATCACCCCTGGAGTTCTTGATAATGCATCTCACAACACTTATTCCAGTAGGATTCTTAAACACAGGTTTCTTCATTAGTCCCGCGAGTTCCTCCTCCGAAAATATTGGAAGAAGTACAGGGCTATAGACAGTTTTCAGACCTGGGGTTATTAAAGAAACCACGCTGGCAGTCTGGGGCTCAATCTCCCCATTCATGCTTCCATCACAATCGGTCTCGCTCTGGCTACTCACCCTCAAGTTCGCATCATTATGAGTGGAGGCACCAGCTCCTTGAGAAGCTCTACTGACACTATCACTGGCATTGTTCACTGGTAAACAAACTTGGCAGGCTTTAACCTGACCTGCATTGGCTAACGAAGGAGAGTCACTATGCCTCTTGACTTCAGGTGGTGGAGGTGATCCGGCCGTATGGCATCACTGAGTGTGACCGCTATTGTGGGTGGAGCCGGCCTCCCAGGACAACCGGGGTACCAGGCCGTCACACCCTCCTCCCTGCACCTGGGACACTGCCTCCTGGGTGAGGAGGTGTGGCTGTTGATTTCAGGCGACGGAGGTGACCCGGCAATGTTGGTGTCACTGAGTGTGACCACTGTTGTGGGTGGAGGCGGCCTCCCAGGGCAACCAGGGTGCCAGGCCGTCTCACCCTCGTCCCTGCACCTGGGTCACTGCCTCCCAGGTGGAGAAACCTGCTCTCTCCTCTCCCGAGAGGCAGCTTCCTTTGTGGGGCAGCTCCTTGTGCTATGCGTTCCTGCGCAGTTGCCGCAGGTGGCTGTCTTGTGACAGTATTTCGCCACATGATTGACCCCGAAGTAGTTGTAGCACACCACAGGGGGAGGAGTCCACCGACTGATGCTACTAGGGGTACCATACATGCCGAAGAAACGGGACTCCTCAGGAGGTGGTTCTTTCCTTTTCCAAACAATGATGATCCTACTAAGTTGTGCACCATCCTTATAAAATCTTCTTGCTCTCTGGACGCCCGGAAGTGACAGAGCGCCACTGGGGGGAATACCCTTGGGGAAGTGGGTGACAAAGTATTCCTTCATATTTTGGGGTCGGACAGTTTCATCTTGCTTAATGAGATGTAATGAGCCGACCTTTCCATCAATGAAGCGATGGATAGCATCCGTCTCCTCCATGTCTACAAAGACGAAACGAGGGGCGCTACCTGGCATGACAACATTCAGCATAGTCGTGCAATATTCCTCATTCATGGCTCTCAACCACTTAATCTTCATCAAATTGGTTGTGTTCTCGGGGAAGGCAAGGCGCATGTAGTTAGCCCTTGGAGCGACGGGAGGGATGCACCTATTGGCTCTACTCTGCTTCCTTCCCTGGGTCCTCATTTTGCGTTTCTGCTGACGAGTCTTAAACTTCTGAAAGCCAGTTTAAGTGTCGCCATGACTGTCCTCTTCATCTCCTTCGTTTCTTTCGTCAGGAACATCAGCAGAGCGCCGCCCGGCGTCGACTCCTGCCATAGTTAGATTTAAATGGAATCCAGGTCTTATACACTGGGGCAGAGAGGTGATATGTAGGCCAGCGGTGTCCGGGTAACAGGGACTTGTGTGAATAGGCTGAGTTGTTTGAAGTGTGCCTTAAGTAACACAGATAGGAGTTACGCCCAATATTCACCAACTTCCTGTTAAATTCCTGTTCCCACCAGCCCAGTATAACCACCGTAGTCACGTGAGATACCACATGAAGTCATTAACACGTGTGGTAAGCGCCAACCAACAGCGGAGCGATTGCTGGGTGCCACATGGCTAGGGCCCGGGTTTAGGCTTCGCGGGCACCAGGGCACTGTGGATGCCAGAAGCTGTCACATTGATTACTACACTACACCCATAAATACCACTTTACACATGGTCATAGCTCACTGACATTGATGTGAAGTCACTAAGTATAACACTCTGTTTCGCAATGCGCGAAATACTGTATAAGTTAGTTTGGTTATCCTTAGTGTGTGGTGTGTGGCACACAGGTGGTGAACGGTGGCTGGGAGGCGCAGCCCTCTTATGATGGGAGGTAAGTTGACCTCTACAGTATAGTTCCATACGTAAGAGGGAGGTACGGGCCGGCGGAAGTTGTTTGGACACTCTTCCTAGCCCCCTTGGTCCCTGTTCACCTAGCAACACAGTAGGTACCTGCTGTAAATCGAAAGTTGCGAATTCGTATTCAGGGACAAGTTGTTGGAGCTTCCAATAACTTGCTTAGACATAAACCATTGACTTTTCAGGCTTCTACGCCCTTAACTCAAGAGACATAAGGCAAGCATGAACTTAGCATGCTTCCCTGTTGGGCGCTGTAAACGCTTCTGCGCTTCACCTTACACAAGGATGTAGGGGGTCCCCCCCCCCAAAAAAAAAGAAAAAAACAAGGGAGGTAGGTAGGTAGGCAGGCAGGCGGCAGCGGGCAGAACTCCTGCTGGCTCCTCAGTGTCTGACCTCTGACCTCAACCTTAATGGCGGGGACTGGGTGCCACCTTCACTGTATAATAAATAATAAAAAAACCAAAAACTATCACGTCACACTGTATTTTCCTCTATATAGTTTGGTTATGGTACATGATTATACAGTCCACGTTTATAGGGTCGAGGGACCGAGATAACTAAGGCACACAAGGTAACTTCTCACACCTGTACCAAGCTTCACACAGCGCTGAAGCCAAGTCAGGTCAGAGGACGACAAGCGGGTGTGACCTCCCCCCTACGGTGCCCATAGATGAACTGACTTGTATGAACAGTTACCGTTTATGAGTGAATAAGATGCATTCGAAGATAAAATTCGTACGAAAAATAAGATACCTTGTGCTTAAAATAATTTTCGTTCATTATCGATTTTATAGCTTTTATTCATGATTGTTTCAATAGAGGAAAATATATATCCTGTATGAATTAATTTAAAAAATAAATATTTTGGTGTTTACATTTTAATTGGTATTCTTCCAAGTATTATTATTTTTCTTTAACAGTCTATTATCAGTGTTTTTCTCCCCTCCCCACATTTTTTCCCGGGCTACAGTACCAGTGTGTTGCGTGCCAGTGGTCAATCCCTGGAGTTCAAAACCCCTCCCTACCTACTGACCTCCTGACCTTTCACTGTTCCCATCCAGGTTGTCCTTCTCCACCCCAATGTTCCAATTCATTATGTCTTGTATCATCCCCCTTCATTTATCCCCTATTTTCTTACAACCTATTATTACAGAGCGTTAAAGTAAAAATAATGTACGGATGGTTTACAATATTGAGTCTGGCTGAGGGGTGAAAGAACAAAGTGCTCAAACACAAGTAGCGGTTAATCTAAGGCAACCTCGGAGCCAGCCTGAAGTCTTATTATAACAGGCCTGTTGACTCTGGGTGTAATGCTGACACGGTGTTGGGTTTAACTTATATGTAACATTTAATGGCAATTTATTTAACCCAAGTGACTAAAGTTCCACATACTGTGTGATGCAAGGTTCGCATAAACTCCAATATTGTCTGACCAATTTCTTGTCTCATAATTTTCAATAGAAGATATACATTGGTCTGTAGGTCTAGGCTGCTGGACAAACCAAATGATTTCAAATAATTCACGACTACATTTAATGTATTCCGCTGAAACTTCAATAGACATTCAGCCATTCCTTCCCTTGGCTCGTCTGATGCTCCAGCGACCTTACATTCCCACAAGGCAAATCTTCTCTCTCAAATTTTTTCCTCTGAACCCATCTTGCAGCTGGGCGGTCGTGTAGTTTCCCATTTGAATATGGAGGTGGTCAAAATTTTCTCCTTCAAAATTAAAACTAAAGATGTTAAAAAAAATATGGATATTGTAAAAGCTGACAAGACTCTATTGATGGGATCCTTGTGATTTTTTTTTACGGGTATTAGCCCACCCGGGCACAGGTCACTGACCCACATCGGGGCCTGGAGGGCGAAAATGTAATAATAATAATAATAATAATAATAATAATAATAATGATAATAATAATAATAATAATAATAATAATAATGGACCATAAAGAAATACATAAATGAAAAAATATCAAAAGTGAGAAACAATATACAGGTATGTATGTTGTGTTGTCAATAGTAAGAGAAACAATTGAGACCCTGCAATTGTGTGTAAATGAGGCAGAAAGTCAGATCAGCAACCTGAGACTTGGTCACAATTTTTATGATGCCATATGGCAGCAGGGTCTACCATAGACAACACATTATGCTTCCAACATCTTCCCAGGCGGTAATACTTAACTGTTCTTAGCTGCCTAATACCTACTACCTACATACTGAGCGTTTTCCTGTTGTATCTAAAGTTCTCAGACTGTTTCTTCGTACTAGAGAATTTTCTTACTCGTGGAAAGATAATATCATTGCAGGTCCAGAGAGAAGTCATAAATACAACCCTTCATATCTTCGCCCAGTTTCCCTCACCTCAACAGTAACAAATAATCTATAAAACAGTGATTAACAATAATAATCTCTGACACCCATGAAAATACCAATATACTCAGTGATTTACAGACTAGTTTGTGTGGTCGTCGCTATCTGCTAATCCTCTATCATTTATCATACATTCAACCCATCAGTCAATAATGTATAATGATGAAACGCATACTGTACCTATTGACATTTCCTCTCCTATCACCTTTCCATTTTAATTTACTTTATTTTACTTAACCATCGCAGTATTTTATACACCTATAATCTGACCTCGACTCGCGCAATTTGTCTAAGAATAACTTATAGTAATTAGTGAAACAGACAGGTGTAGTTTTCGTACGATAGATGTAATACCAACATCAAGAGAACAACATGTAATTTCATTATAGTTTTGTTGAAGACATTTAAAGGCACACACACACACACACACACACACACACACATTTCTTTTTCTCTGTGTGTTTCTTTGGTTTTAGAAAGTAAAGTGTGTGTGTGTGTGTGTATGTTTCTTGTTTCCGACCACTGCATTAAGCGGAAAAGGGCCTGAGAGAGTTAAAACACATAATTAAAAGTCTGCTTAAACAACATAGACACATTTCTCTAATTACGTGGCTTGGATATAGGAATGTCTGCTTTTTCTGGCGTAGTTTAAGTAATGTTTAATATATAATAAGTATTTCAACTAAAGTTTGCCAAGTTTCCTATATACTTCAGTAAAGTCCATGGGGTCATATTTGGACGTATGGAAAAGAAAGATATTCAAACCTTTCATCGTTGTTATCAGAATACATCTACGCACTAAGTTAGAATACAATGTTTTGCAAGAGTTATCGTGTTCATACTGTAGATATGGACACACACACACACACACACACACACACACACACACACGCAAATACTCATACATATACATAAATACCCACACATAAAAGCTAGCCATTTCCATGTCCCCCTCAGCGGAACGGCGGGGTATTAAAAGGCCCAAATTAATTCACTCACTTTTGCATACAAATGAACTTGTAAACAGTTTAATGACCAGCGTATGTAAAACATGACGCAGTTAAATGAGGATACACGGCCTAAATACATTTCATCTTCATCACTGCTGATTATTATTTAAGAATTTCTCACACCAGTTCAAAGTTTAAGGAAATTTACCATTTACGAAAATTTAAAATTTTCACTCTGCACAGAATACTTTTTTTTTAATGTATGTCTATTTGAAATACTAACTCCCACCATTGAGGCATTAAGATTGGTTAATGATGTTAATTATACTTCCTTCATCCTCTCCACCCACCTTCACCACACACCCTTCCCTTCATCTTAAGGCGGCTCATCTCGTGGTGTACCTGTAGGTCAGGGTGGATATTCGATGAATACTGGGCGACGTATAAAGCTTTTAATCATTGTTATATTCCACTACCACCAGGGAAACTGAGATAAGATTGATCTCTGGCGTAGAGTTATGATGATGCAGGTATAGTTCACTAACTTTAAGACGTATTGATAAGCAGACTCACTGGTTTGTTCACTCACTGGTTCTGTTCACTCATTGGTTTTGTTTACTTATTGGTTTTGTTCACTCATTAGTTTTGTTCACTCATTGGTTTGTTCACTCATTGGTTTTGTTCACTCATTGGTTTTGTTCACTCTTTGGTATTGTTCACTCATGGGTTTGTTCACTCATTGGTTTGTTCACTCATTAGTTTTGTTCACTCATTAGTTTTGTTCACTCATTAGTTTTGTTCACTCATGGGTTTGTTCACTCATTGGTTTTGTTCACTCAATTTACGATACATTTTGTTATTGATATGAAAATGAACATCGACGAACTTAGTGCACTCATGTACAAGGAAAAAACCTAGAAATGTTAATTGATCAAAATATGTTTTAGAATCATGAGGATTTGTCAAAAACTTATGTATCATAACCACACGTAAGGATACACTATAACGCATGACTATTATATAAATCCCATTATTTTGAATATATAGTTTAACATTAATATAAACATACTATAAGAATATTTAATTTAGATCGGTATAGGTATTAGAAATATATTTAACATGAAACATTTGAATTAGCGTTGTCTACATGTGGACGAAATGTACGCGCGGAGTGTGGCAACAGGACGCAATTAAAGTCACGCCTCTGAAGTCAACCAATAAAAACGTGTAAGACTAGACGCCACAGGAGGCCTCACCCCTCTCCACCCTCTATAGTCTATACCGTCCCCTTCACAACATGCCCTCCTCTCCACCCCTGTCACACTGCCCACCTCTCTCTCTCTCTCTCTCTCTCTCTCCTCTTCGCCCACGGTCTTTATCTCACTCTTCTACTTCACTCTCTCTCAGTCACTCTTTGACCTCACCCCTTGTCTCTATCTCACTCTCCCACTTTACCATCTTTCTCTCTTCCATTTCGCCTCCGTTTCTCTCTCTCTCTCTCTTTCACTCTATCTCACTTCCTCACATTTTCTCAACTTCCCCTCCTTAGTCTTAATATATCAGCGTGTAGACTGCCTGCGGTATCCTCACCTCTTCTGAGATTTCCTGTCACATAACTCACGCTTCTTGCCGTTATTTTTAAAGATTCTGGTCCTCTTTCTTTTTTCCTTCCAATAAATCTCTCCTTTTCCGTTGATTTAAATTCTTGCTTTTCCTTTTTTTTTTCATCTTATCGTATTTTCTCTATTCTACTGCGTTCCTCGATATTGCGTATTCATTTTTCAATGCTTACAACATCATCATCATCATCTCTCTCTCATCATTTCTTTCTTGTTTTGTCATTCGACCGTCCACAACCACCTCATATCCTCACCACAACCACTTCGTCTACCCTCCCTACCACCACTCCCTCTATCCTCACTGCAACCACCACCACTCTCTACCCTCCCCACCACCACTCCCTATACCCTCCCACCACCACAACCACTTTCTACCCTCCCACTACCACTCCCTCTACCCTCCCCACCATCACAACCACTCTCTACCCTCACAACAACCACAACCAAATCCCTCTATCCTCTACCCTCCCCACCACCACAACCACTCTCTACCCTCCCCACCACCACAACTACTCTCTCTACCCTCCCCACTACCATTACAACTATCTACCCCTCTCTACCCATCACCACAACCATACATTCTTCCCACCCTCCTCTTCCTTCCTCCCCTCCTCCTAACTGATGTATGGGCAGCACAAACTCTACATTATGGACTCGGGTTACTCTTCACCAACCACGGCAGAAAGTTCACACTGTTTGCACTTGTGACTCAGGGAATATGTCAAAAACGTAGAGATAAATGCGTTACTGTCCTACTTGTCACACACACACCGGGAGAGATTTTGAGGTGAAGAAGATAACACTGATAGCAAAGAACATTTTATCAAACTATATTTTTTATATTCTTTATTTTCAACTGTGTTCTTTTTTAGTTATCGTAATTATGTGTTATTCTGTCTTTCTAAATCCAGTTGATAAATTTTTCTTTGTATTTGTTTAAATATATGACGGGAATAAGACTTACATCGATACGGAAACTACAATTTCATAATCGAATTGTTTCCGAATGAGGAGGCCAGAATAGTGAGTAGGAGTGATATAGAAGAGAGGAGGAGACAACAATAATGTGGAGAAGGAAAGGAGATAGGGGAGAAGAAGAGACTAGATTAATGAGAAGAGGAGGAGATAGGAGAGAAGAGATGACCGAAGTAATGAGACGAAGAGGAGGAGGAGGAAGAAGAGAGAAGAGGAGAACTAGAGTAGTAGGGAGACGAGAGAAGAGGGAATGATTTCGAAATCGGATATATGTGTGAAATTAACTCCTGTGACGGCAGCATGCAAATGAGAAATCCCACGTATTCTCTTTTGATCGGCAGGGGTCATGAATCTCCTTGATGTAAGTTGTCATCTGACTACCTGTGGGTGAGCGCGCCTTAATCATATACCTGGTAGTGATTATACACACCTGTTGGCTTTAATTATACATTCCCGATATTGATTATATACAGATCCCGGTTTTAATTATACATTCCAGAGAGCATTTATACTCACCTGTTGGCTCTAGTTATACACACGTGGTAGTGATTATACTCACCTGTTGGCTCTAGTTATACACTCGTGGTAGTGATTATTCTCACCTGTTGGCTCTAGTTATACACTCGTGGTAGTGATTATTCTCACCTGTTGGCTCTAGTTATACACTCGAGGTAGTGATTATACTCACCATTTGGCTCTAGTTATACACTCGTGATAGTGATTATACTCACCTGTTGGCTCTAGTTATACACTCGTGGTAGTGATTATTCTCACCTGTTGGCTCTAGTTATACACTCGTGGTAGTGATTATACTCACCAGTTGGCTCTAGTTATACACTCGTGGTAGTGATTATACTCACCTGTTGGCCTAGTTATACACTGTGGTAGTGATTATACTCACCTGTTGGCTCTAGTTATACACTCGTGGTAGTGATTATTCTCACCTGTTGGCTCTAGTTATACACTCGTGGTAGTGATTATACTCACCTGTTGGCTCTAGTTATACACTCGTGGTAGTGATTATACTCACCTGTTGGCTCTAGTTATACACTCGTGGTAGTGATTATTCTCACCTGTTGGCTCTAGTTATACACTCGTGGTAGTGATTATACTCACTGTTGGCTCTAGTTATACACTCGTGGTAGTGATTATACTCACCTGTTGGCTCTAGTTATTCACTCGTGGTAGTAATTATTCTCACCTGTTGGCTCTAGTTATACACTCGTGGTAGTAATTATTCTCACCTGTTGGGTCTAGTTATACACTCGTGGTAGTGATTATACTCACCTGTTGGCTCTAGTTATACACTCGTGGTAGTGATTATTCTCACCTGTTGGGTCTAGTTATACACTCGTGGTAGTGATTATACTCGCCTGTTGGCTCTAGTTATACACTCGTGGTAGTGATTATACTCACCTGTTGGCTCTAGTTATACACTCGTGGTAGTGATTATTCTCACCTGTTGGGTCTAGTTATACACTCGTGGTAGTGATTATACTCACCTGTTGGCTCTAGTTATACACACGTGGTAGTGATTATACTCACCTGTTGGCTCTAGTTATACACTCGTGGTAGTAATTATTCTCACCTGTTGGCCCTAGTTATATACTCGTGATAGTAATTATACTCACCTGTTGGCTCCTAGTTATACACTCGTGGTAGTGATTATACTCACCTGTTGGCTCTAGTTACACACTCGCAGTGATTATACTCACCTGTTGGCCCTAGTTATACACTCGTGGTAGTGATTATACTCCACCTGTTGGCCTAGTTATACACTCGTGGTAGTGATTATATACTCACTGGTTGGCCCTAGTTGCTACACTCGTGGTAGTGATTGCTCTCACCTGTTGGCTCCTAGTTATATACTCGTGATAGTAATTATACTCACCTGTTATTTAGTTATACACTCGTGGTAGTGATTATATACTCACCTATTTACATTTCAGTTATACACTCGTGGTAGTGATTATACTCACTGGTTGGCCCTAGTTATACACTCGTGGTAGTGATTATACTCACCTGTTGGCTCTAGTTATACACTCGTGATAGTAATTACTCACCTGTTGGCCCTAGTTACACTCGTGGTAGTGATTATACCACCTGTTGGCTTAGTTACACTCGTAGTGATTATACTCACCTGTTGGCTCTGTTAACACTCGTGGTAGTGATTATACCACCTGTTGGCCCTAGTTATACACCCGTGATAGTGATTATACTCACCTGTTGGCCCTAGTTATACACTCTGAGTGTATTATACTCACCTGTTGGCTCTAGTGTTACACTCGTGGTAGTGATTATACTCACCTGTTGGCCCTAGTTATACACTCGTGGTAGTATTATACTCACCTGTTGGCTCTAGTTATACACTCGTGATAGTGATTATACCACCTGTTGGCCCTAGTTATACACTCGTGTAGTGATTATACTACCTGTTGGCCCTAGTTATACACTCGTGGTGATTATACTCACTGGTTGGCCTAGATACATCTGTGGAGTGATTATACCACCTGTTGGCTCTAGTTATACACCTGGAGTGATTATACTCACCTGTTGGCTCTAGTTATACACTGTGATAGTGATTATACTCACCTGTTGGCCTCTAGTTATACACCGTGGTAGTGAATACTCACCTGTTGGCTCTAGTTATACACTGTGGTAGTGATTATACTCACCTGTTGCCCTAGTTATACACTGTGGTAGTGATTATACTCACCTGTTGGCCTAGTTATACACTGTAGAAGTGATTATACTCACCTGTTGGCTCTAGTTATACACTCGTAGGGTGATTATACTCACCTGTTGGCTCTAGTTATACACTCGTAATTGTACACAGTTGTTGGTTTTTATATTACTACTGCTGGGGGTAATTATACACAGCTACTGCCCTCAATCATACACGGTTATGGTGACTTTACAAAACTAGTTCCTTTACATAAACATTCTACGTGTTAGTTCATCATACAGTACTAATATTGTTCACATACTACCGTTTATAATCATGCACTATTGATACTGTTCATTTACTTCCCGTTAGTGAACATGGAATACCGTTCTTAGTTGTAAACTACTGTTGATGGTTGTAGACTACTGTTAGTTTTAGGCTACTGTTGGTGGTTGTTGGCTACTGTTGGTGGTTTTAGGCTACTGTTGGTGATTGTAGGCTACTGTTGGAGGTTGTAGGCTACTGTTGGAGGTTGTAGGCTACTGTTGGTGGTTTTAGGCTACTGTTGGTGATTGTAGGCTACTGTTGGTGGTTGCTGGGCTACTGTTGGTGGTTTTAGGCTACTGTTGGTGATTGTAGGCTACTGTTGGTGGTTGTTGTAGGCTACTGTTGATGGTTGTAGGCTACTGTTGGAGGTTGTTGGCTACTGTTGGTGGTTGTAGGCTACTGTTGGAGGTTGTGGGCTACTGTTGGTGGTTGTAGGTTACTGTTGGAGGTTGTAGGCTACTGTTGGTGGTTCTGTGCTACTGTTGGTGGTTGTAGACTACTGTTGGTTGTATACTAATATTGGTGGTCGTAGACTAATATTGGTGGTTCTCTGCTACTGTTGATGGTTATGGACTAATATTGGTTGTTGTAAATTAATATTGGTGGTTCTGTGGTACTGTTGGTGGTTGTAGGCTACTGTTGGGTTATAGACTAATGTTGGTGGTTGTGGGCTACTGTTGGTGGTTGTAGGCTACTGTTTGTTTGTAGACTAATGTTGGTGATTTTGGGCTGCTGTTGGTGGTTGTAGGCTACTGTTGGTTTATAGACTACTGTTGGTGGTTGTGGGCTACTGTTGGTTATAGACTAATGTTGGTGGTTGTGGGCCACTGTTGGTGGTTGTGGCTACTGTTGGTGGTTGTAGGCTACTGTTTGTTTGTAGACTAATGTTGGTGATTTTGGTGCTGTTGGTGGTTGTAGGCTACTGTTGGTTTATAGACTACTGTTGGTGGTTGTGGGCACTGTTGGTGGTTGTAGGCTACTGTTTGTTTGTAGACTAATGTTGTTGGTTGTGGGCTGCTGTTGGTGGTTGTAGGCTACTGTTTGTTTGTAGACTAATGTTGGTGGTTGTAGACTAATGTTGGTGGTTGTGGGCTACTGTTGGTGGTTGTAGACTAATGTTGGTGGTTATAGCTTATTGTATCTAGTTAGACATTATTATTACTGTTGATGACGATGTTTTAGCCCCTGTCTTATAGGCAGAATTTTTATATATAATACTTCTGTATTTAAGACGGGGCTAATACATCGCTCGATAAACACTAAACTGGGGAAGCTGATACCAGCGGTTGAACAGTTACTCAAGCCCTAGTCTGAAATGCCTTATGGGAGAATATATTATGTACAATGGCAAACTTGGAAGATTCTTACTTATAGTCACAAAACAAAACAAAATACTGCTAATATCAACACAATAGTGGAAATCGTTAGCTAAGGTGTAGCAATCCTGTAATAATATGGCAGAAATAAATCTCGCCTACTTCGTGTTTAAGAACGCTCCTTCCTAGCAATGTACATATTTTGCTATCAATATCACGCTGTATGAATGAGTGTGGTGCGTGAGACTCTTCGACGAAACATTCACCTTTGTGGAGAACAATGGTACAGTACAAACTTGCGAAGGGTTATACTACGGTTTGCTCTGAAAATTTATAGTCTGTGATAATATCATTGTGGAACTATCATATTTACAGTTTGAAAAGATGTGGATCTATGATAATCATTAACATTAATAACATTATGGGACATGAGATATTTACAGTTTGAACATTATTAACATTATTATCCTTCCTGGGGTGAAAAATCCGCATTTTCTACGTTTAAGGTTTGAAAATACTGTAAATATAATACATCAGTATATTTATAAAATAAGTAAGACACCTATAAAATAAAAATAACCTACCACGACGGCTAACGTGTGATGGTATGCTGTAGAATATATCAATGTGTGTATAAATCTGCTGTATGTCTATGAAATACCCATTCCTTGTAGGCTTGACAAGACGAATTCTTCCTCTAATCCCATAGACTTGTGTGCTACTTACAGGAGACACAACTGATACAAAGGTCATGGTAGCTGGGTCAATGTTCTCGAAAATCCTGAGTACAGCAAACTGTAGAAGTTGTTTACCAGTGAACTCAGCCACACTGGGGTTCACTGGGTACACTTGTGCTTACCAAGATTGCTGACCAAGTCAAAACAATCTCAGGTTGTTGACTGGGTTGCCAACCTAAGGCTAGGGGGGTCTCGATGTTGGGGTACTGATAACTGGGGATTTTTCTTTACGAAACTGCTGACTCACGTCTTGGACGGTGAACAATTCATTTGCAGAACTAATGTTCACTTCAGCTCACAGGAGTGTTGCCATAATAACAGCAATTATTAATAACTCAGAAATGGTTATTGATAAAAATTTTTTTACATCATCTTGGTTGACAATATGAGTATCACTTAACATAAACATCTCACGACGGTATATATCCATGTGCACTTAGAAGAAATAAACTTCAAGAACAAAAATTTTTCAGTTTCTATAAAAAAAAATTCTCCCCATTACTGTGTTATACTGTTACAGTAAGAATCTTTTGTTATAACTCCCTTAGAACCAGTTAACGACACTGTATCTTGATATGTAACGGGTGTTACGAAAAAGGCATGTAAAATGAAAACAAACTATATACTGTAATAATAACTGAAGTCGTGAGGGTGAAGAAGAGGGTGGGATGCGTCTCGGAGAATATTGCAATGTTACACATTTTTACTGGGAAATAGAAAATGGGTCTGGAAAAACATTTACTATAAGATGGTAAGTTTTGCTCTCAAAATCAGTCAGAATGTATGATATATATGTTTAATTTTTATGATAACAAACTAGTAATGCCGACGGTGTAACTTCTTTATGTATAAATACAGTTAATTACTATATACCGTCAATGTTTAATTATCGTAAATGTGTAAATATCGTAAATGTGTAAATATCGTAATGTGTAAATATTGTTAATGCGTAAATTCTTTATGGGAATTCCACCTGGCAGACGGCAGCAATAAAAGCCATAGCGAGGAGCTTAATGTTCAATTTGACTTTAAATAAACTGTAAAATTATATGCCTGTGTTGGCTTCCCACTGTGACCCCACACACACTGACTGTTCTCGTCCGTGTCCTGGAATATTCAGTTTATAATGTATCTAAACACTTTGATCAAACACGCACACAGTTGACCATTCATTCAACGTGCATCATCATAATATTTGGAAAGTTTAGGAGCATATTATTGTGATCAGGTCCCCCAAGTGTTGGAGTTGTGTACATTAATCCACCGTGTCGTTCCAAGGGTGGGCAGAATGATGTTAACTTTAAAAACAATTCGTATTATGACTGTATAAACTATTTATTATCACTAGGACAGTCACGAAAAAGTATACACATTTACAAGTACATTTAATTCTCTTCGTGTAAGAAGTAGATCTATTACTTATAACTCTCGTGTCATATACTATACTAGAGATCACTGTTAGTTTGTTGAGACTAAGTTTTCTTATGTGTAATACCCAGAGATGTGTAGAGAAACTGTTTTATTTACTTAACAGCATTCCATACATATTTGATACTGTGGAGGGAAATTTTGTACAATTATCTGGTCTGCTTTTGAATGATTATACAGTTTGAATAAATCTATATGTAGTATAGAAAGGAAAAGGTATTGATATGACTGAATACGACTAGGTAGGAGTATGGAGACCAGTGTTATACAATATGGTCATGATTGTTGTTGGTCTAATTTTCGTAACATATTTCGTCACATTTTACTTTAATATTCAGTAGTAAATGAAGTTTGTGGTACAGGATTCTTAATGGCATTATTTCATATATCTTTAATTAGAAAATAATTTTATCTCAGTACATGCTAGTGTTGCATATATATCCTTGAATAAAAACTATAGAAGAACTATTATCTAGTTTATCTGAAGAACTTTGTACATATGACTAAGTGAGACGTATTCAAGCTTTCTTACCACAAGAGCAACTTAAATGCTAATTAAAACTTTTACCCCAATAAACAGTTCACGTAGAATGACTCCCACAAGCTAGTAGTTATATGTAATAGTGCCTCAACTTAGGGCCAGGCTGTATGCTGTCACTTTAAGCTCATTTTGAATTAAATATTCTTGCTTTGAACCTTGATTGAAGAACTAAATTATGAAAAGAATGTAACGTCCATAAGTATGATCATAAGCTCAACCACTGTCTCGCTGTCACTGGGGCGCGTTTCATTATACTGAAAACCATGAATGACTGTATACAGTACCGACAAAATTCATTCACTGCGTGAGGACTCTAAATTTATGTCTAAGATAATTATCTTAGACATAAATAATTATAATTATACTAATAAATAATTATAATTATTTATTAGTTCTGGTGTCCGGGCTTAAGTGTCAAGACTGGTGGACCGTCTTTCTCGAAATCAAGTTATGCTTTAGGAGTCCAAAATCTGCCAACAGTCTTTTATTAGACTCTAGTCTAGGGGATGGTAATTTTACATTCTATCTTCAAAATTCTTATAATGGATGACTTCTAATATTTTAAACAGATTGCCACAATTATAGTCTGATTTTTTATTGAACTATTTAAATGTACAATCAAAGACAAAAGTCGTGTAGCGGTTTTGTCCGAAGATTAAATATAATTCGTGAAACATTATGAGAGCCCCTTACCACAAGGCAGAGCGGACCAAATGTTTTAGCCCTTCGGCATATGTTTTCACCAAATTTCACGATACGCCTTTTGTCTTTCATTGTACACTCCGGCTAAGAGCTCTTCACACCTCTTACAAAAAAATGAACGATGACACTAAAAAAGTTTGAATTTACATGAGTCTGGCTTAAGTTGTGTGAATATGGAACGACGACTCAAATGTGATTTAGCTTTTACGACACAAAACGGTAAACCTTTTTCAGCTCAGTTCATCACCATGATGTTTCGTCTCCTGGTCGTGTTTTTTTTTACAATAATATGAGAGATTGTGTTCAGCGAGGCGTTGTACTGTGGCTGACATCTTTGTTTACAGTATTCTGCGACAAATGATTCACACTCAAATGTATATAGGTTATAATAACGATAGTAAATCCTTACTGATTCTCTTAATTTGAGGACATACGGACTATCATTATTATATAGGGTTGTATATTTCTTATCTTCTTTACATCATACAAGTCAGTTAAGAATGGCAACTCGTGGACCTCACAGCATAAGCAACCGTGTTAAGCCAATCGGAAAAATTCCTGGAATTAAATGTGGAAATAAAAAAAGAAGGCGAATGAAAAGAGAAATGCCCATTTCAGATAAGGTTTCAAAAGGTTGGTAAGAAGTTAGTGTTGTCGTAAGTGTGGTGTGAGGGTGGCCGCCACATTTCTCGACTGTTTACATACCAGCGGTAAAACAGAAGTAATGGTCCCGGTTCTATGTTGTGAAAAAGAGGAATGAAAAAAAAAAAAAACTCTGTACTAAATACGAAACTGTTCCTAAGAATAACGATACTCTAGTTCAAGTGGTTTGTAGTTACCTAAAAGAAATTCTAGTAGGTGAAAAAAAAAGTTAGATTGACTTAGAATAGATATTGAGTTAGCTGCCGTATGAATATTCAGTTTTCATTGGAAATCGAATATTTCGCAAGCCCTTTACAATTTTTTTCTCTTCACATATTAAAAAAGTTTCAAGATTAGAATATCGGCTTTAGCTTCTCCCTAATTTCTTTGAAGTGAAGCGTTGTTTGAGAAAAAGGAATTCCATAAAATTCCTTAAAATTATGGAAATTTCAGTCACACAGATGTAAATTTTACGCTTTAAAATAACCTTCGTAGTGCCATGTCCAACCTCATTGTGATCGTAAGCAAAGTTATCACGTCATTGATTCTCTTGGATGACTTTAAACTTTTTGTCACTGAAGTATCAATGTTGACCTCATAGCACATGTACTGTACAGTGGCCATCCTGAAGTACAGTCCCCTTTCATCTCCGAGAGCAACAGCGTGTGGAGAGATGTGGCACCACCGGGTGTGTTTACATCCCAGTTAATTACGGGGATGAACAGGAGTAACCTCGAAATTGTGTCCTGGCTAAAGCTTTTAGGAGTAAAGTCAATCCTCATCTTTGAATGCAGACATTTCTAGTCTGACTCTTGTTTTGTACAAAGTCATATAGGACGCCATTAACCCGTTAACTGTCTGTTGGACAGTGGCGGTGTGGTGAGGTGGGTAAAACAGGGGTGGGGAGGAGAATAGCGCAATGACACCCTTTTACTTTATCTGGTTTGTAAACCCTCCTCAATCTTTGAATGTTAATTATTATTATTATTATTATTATTATTATTATTATTATTATTATTACTATTATTATTATTATTATTATTATTATTATTACTCATACGACCAAACAACATATGTTCGGAATTCACACTCTTCATTTCATCGTTGTGTCCAACGAACTCTCCTACCTTTGTCAGGATCACATATATATTGTGAATTGTATGTTTGTGTGCATTATATATTTGATTCTGGTGTATAGGATAATCATAAGAGCACATACAGTATAAGATTTTTTTATTTTGTCTCCGGGTGATCACTCTCCAAAAAGACACCAGGATTCGACAAACAGTGAGGCCACTTACTCCCCAAACTTTCTAGCCTGTCTCACGCGGAACTGTAGGGGACTACAACTTGGGAAGGAGTGCATTTTGCTTTTGTTCCTGAGTGTTTGTCTACACACGACTTTTCATGTGCTAATGTGCGAGTAAGTAAGGATTCATCATCAAATATAAATCTGGATATGCACATGAGAGCTTAATTGTGTAGGAAAAGAACTTAACATTTACTATTCAAAATTTGGCACCGTAACACGATGTTCTTGATTTCAAGCAACAATTCTTTATCAATCCATCAAACCATTAATCGAATTACCTGAATATTATACTGTACATCCTCAGCCTATTTCACTTAATGATTAGACAGTAGACACTAACGATAACCTAACCAAATCTAATTTTACTTAACCTAACCTTACCAAAGGCAAACCCAGCTTAACCTAACCTTACATTACCTAACCTAACCGAACCTATCCTAACCTAACTCTTCCAGGTAGCATTAGGGTGTTTGATCCTCACGTGAAATAAACTGAGGGTGTCTAATATTCTGGTGATCCTGTACTCTAAATACATGTACAGTCCCCTTCACTAGTGCGTTTACAGGGGCTTGTCAGGTTTTGTGCAGTGTGGCACTCGTAATTGTAAGCACACAATGGAATAAAAGTAAAACTATATTAAAACAAATATCTCAGTGTAATGATTTGTGGAATGTTTATATGACGATCCCCTGTAAACGCATTAGTGAAGGGGACTGTACGTACAGTATATACACATGTGAAATAGGAACAGATTTACTGCCTGATTAGCGTCTGTATCTCTACGCATTTAAACTTAGTATTGCCTTTTTGTCATAACACTTTAATGTCAATCGGACTTTCTCTCTCGCAGTGGTATTTACTTCATTTGGGCTTACAATTTACCCCTGGAAGAGGACGTTGCCCTAAATATCACCTCAACTGACGACCTGGAGAAATTAATTTTTTCACAGGGTCATTTGTGCTAATTAGTTCGCCCGATATTCACATAACTGACTACCCTTGCTTTGATCCCTCATAAAAAAAGTGTTCCAATTAATTACTAAACCTTTTTTATTTTGGAATTTTCTAAAGATAATTATGAAAAAAGTAATGACTCTTTTCATTTTAAATTCATCGAATTGGAGAGGAAATTACACTATATTAATTAATTCGGTGTGTCACGTTCCATTATTGATATCTGTAGTGTGTTGGCGCGCGTCGTGGTGGTGATACACGGGTGAACGCTACTCACAAAAGCTTCCGCCTGGTTAGTGAGTGACGCACCCAATGAAATATTTGTGAGCTGTCTGATGTGGCCAGGGAGCTATCTGGGTGATGCTGATGATGATGGTATTATTAAAGCCTCATTTTAACGCTCTTGGCATAGCAGTGTGTCAGGTGTCAGTTTAGATTGTTAACTCTTTTCCCGCTTTTGGTTAAATTTGTAATTTAACATGCAGCCACGGGGACGAAATATAAATATATGATTCATTTTGATCTTCATAAATGACATTACTACATTTTGTTCTTTTTTCTGAAATTTTAGATTACTTTTTTTTCTTTTTATTCGATTTAAAAAATATTATGTACAGATATAAAGAAAAATATAGAATGATGATATATCGCTGACATAATTAGTGCTCTGATAATAAGCTGCCTGAAGATGATGATGTTTATTTTAGAAAGTTTCCATTAACATTTAAAACTATTTGATGGAGTCATTTGTTGTGACTTAAACATAAAGTTGAAGAGACTGACCCACAAGGAACCTCCTCTATAAGCTGGTGTATTGATTGAAAGTGAAACTGTATTCGTATCTTCGGTTCTTTGTAATAAAAATGCATTTCATGACTGTGCTGAACTAAAACAGAATGACCTGTTTGTTCACAACTTTGATATTCCCAGAGTCAGTAAATGGGTCACTCTATGGCGCTGAACATGTATTTTTACCCACAACTTGACAAACCTGGATTTTTAGTTGCCAGGTCTTCGTTTGTCTCAGATTAGGAGGATTTACATAATTTCTGGCTTTCCAAATTTTAAAGTTACACGCTGTCTGGTTAGTTGCAATTTTGCCGGGGTATTTTCTTTGTAAAGGTGTAAAATTCCTTCATTTGAATTTTGGGTTATATAAGTACACTATTTTACGACACACACACACACACACACACACACACATTTTATATATATATATATATATATATATATATATATATATATATATATATATATATATATATATATATATATATATATATATATATATATATATATATATATCATAAATTAGTGTACAGCCTTATAAAACCCAAAATTCAAATGAAGGAATTGTTCGCTTTTAAAAAGAAAATACCCCGGTACGTTTTCCACCAAACAGCGCCAAGAGATACAGAATAGGGAACTGGATGGCCTTAATATTGTACGACATAAAATGATACTGCTATAGACTTCTGCTGCGCCGGTAAGAGGGTCTACCTCCTTATACATACCCAAGTTTACGTATTTCTATCTATCTCTTGTATTAACACCAGTTTATCATCATCTTACGATATTTGTTAAAACGTATTTTACGACAATAAGTGGAGACTTGCTCGTGAGTTTTGATGGATAAAATGAAAGAATTCCTGCTGATGATGATGGTGCCTTTATTACCTCCAATTTAAAAAAATACATTGATACAGATAAACACAGACACACAATCGTTCTGATTAGCTTATCACACACACATACACACCTTGCTTCACCTTCGTTTGTAAGGCTTATAAACCTATAAGGCCTAAGAGGAGTGGGACTTGCCAGGAGACAGTTCCACTTAAAAGTAATTTGCTTGCAGTTAGTTAGGGTTCCGTTGTGATCAGCAAGATGTCTGAGACTGTCGATAATTGATGTCTACCTTAGTTCACTCTTCAATGAATGGGTGGACGGATACAAGTCGTTTCATATATATATATATATATATATATATATATATATATATATATATATATATATATATATATATATATATATATATATATATATATATATATATATATATATATCACGTCCCCCCCGCCTGGGTCAACGCCATCTAGGGGTCCATAACAGGCACCACCTGGCCGCCTGGACCAACGCCATCTGGTAGTAGGCAATTAACAACACTTCCGTGCCGTATCACGTTGTTGGAGCAAGAGTCGTCAGCCCAATATCACTGACACGTCTCCCTAGCCTCTACCACTTCACTCTAGCCTCTCCCGTGAGCCACCAAGGTGACGAGGGACTCTCTCACCCTGAAAAGCAGTTGACTCTCATCCTCTGTCCAGGAATAGTGACTCGCCTTAAGGACCTCTACCTTCCCCGAGTTCCTGTGCTTCAAGTGACCACCTTAATCATCCCACGTACCATAACATTCATCACAGAGAGAAGTAATGGCTTAAGTTTTTCTCCGGCTCCTCTTGCTCTTGTCCCCCATGTTTTAGTTTGTATCTAGTTAGGATATTTATATGTTAAGTTAGAGCACTGGTGTAGGGTTAGCGGTTAGGATTTGTCTTTATTATTAACTAGCAGAATCGCCGCCCTCCGGCCGGCTCATCCGCTAGCCTACGGTAGGACGCCACCCTCCATATTTTTCACTACAACGGTACAGCAAAGTATATATTTTTAGCATTAAACTGTTATTATTTTATTGTCTAATCATCACTACATATAACACCACCCATCATCACTACATATAACATCATCCATCATCACTACATATAACACCATCCATCATCACTACATATAACACCATCCATCATCACTACATATAACACCATCCATCATCACTACATATAACACCATCCATCATCACTACATATAGCACCACCCATCATCACTACATATAACATCATCCATCACTACATATAACACAATCCATCATCACTACATATAACACAATCCATCATCACTACATATAACACCATCCATCACTACATATAACACCACCCATCATCGGTACATATAACAACATCCATCATCACTACATATAGCACAATCCATCATCACTACATATAACACCATCCATCATCACTTCATAACATTATCCATCATCACGACATATATCACCATCCATCATCACTACATATAACACCATCCATCATCACTACATATAACACCATCCATCATCATCACTACATATAACACCATCCATCATCACTACATATAACACCATCCATCATCATACATATAACACCATCCATCATCATCTACATATAACACCATCCATCATCATCTACATATAACACCATCCATCATCATCACCATATAACACCATCCATCATCATCACTACATATAACACCATCCATCATCATCACTACATATAACACCATCCATCATCATCACATATAACACCATCCATCATCATCACTACATATAACACCATCCATCACCATCACTACATATAACATTATCCATCATCACTACATATAACACCATCCATCATCACTACATATAACACCATCCATCATCACTACATATAACACCATCCATCATCATCACTACATATAACACCATCCATCATCATCACTACATATAACACCATCCATCATCATCACTACATATAACACCATCCATCATCATCACTACATATAACACCATCCATCATCACTACATATAACACCATCCATCATCATCACTACATATAACACCATCCATCATCATCACTACATATAACACCATCCATCATCACTACAGATCGGTAAAGTAGTTTCCGAGATTCTCGTGTGGAGACAAAAACAAAACACACACAAACATACAAACAGACATACTTTTGGTACGGGTCATGCCACGGGCCCACCTCGCCACACTGCCTCTAGCATACAGTATACTGTGTGGCATACCACCTGCCTCGCTCACCCACCAGAGACTTTCTGTCAATCACCTCATTACCACCTCAGACCGACCCATGTGCCAGCTAGTATTATGCGGGTATTATAACGAAATTTACAACACTGATATCCAGGACCAGCTGCTACTATCACGAGCTGTGGACCAATTACCGGAGGACGTCAGTAAGCACTGGTGTCAGGGTAACATCTGAAGACTCTGATGACAGTTACCGTGAGAAATGATGACACTGGATAAAGGGGGCGTCGTGTCTGTGGAACAATGTACACGACGGCAGGGAACGATTGGACATGCTGCCTTGATGCTTTGCCAGAAGGAGGGGCGCCAGCACTACCTGAGGATGACTTCTTGGATCCTAGGCGGTGTCCTCTCTGTGTCTTCTAGGACAACATTTGTCATAATGGCCTACAATGACCACAAAGTCTGCACTGAATCCTTTTTTCATAGCAGGGCACTTGACTGTGTAAGCTTCCAGTGATTCTTAAGGTCGCAACTTCTGCACACGCTTTGGAGCGGCTACACTGGGAGTATTATAAGCAGGTTCCAGACAGTTGTTACACAAAGTTGCTGCTGAAGGTGTAGCTGGAGGGTGAGGGTACCTTGCTGCTTCTACCTCTTTCTGTAGGGAAGATACTGCCTTTCACTTGGTCAGGGTTAGAGAGCGTGTAAAGCTGAAGTCGCACACCTGGCGGCCTCAGACGCTGACATTTTGTAACTACATCTTGAAGGAGGAAGGGGGCTGGCGGGAAATGAGACGCTGAACTAGCTTCTTCATCTCGAATACCTGGCATAAAATAATTGTTCGAGTTGTGTCTTCACAGACTTGAGAATTTCCAGGACAAACATCAACTTCCTCTGAACATCTTCTTGAGTCTTACGAAAATGCATCAAAAAAGATTCTCCATCAAGCTGCTTACATTGGAGGAGAGTTCTCTTCTAAGCGCTTCGTTGCGCTGTCCCTTAACATGTTCCTGTAATCTGTCCAGCACGAAGTCTACAGTCAGAGTTGTCATAGGAGGCCTCGAGAGCACGTTGTGTCTCTAAGGACAAGCACATACGAAGTTGTATCATCTGTTTAGGCTGTGGTGTAAACTTGACAGGTCAACCATTGTTGCATAGTCTTGCCAACGTCGTGATGCCATTCCTGAAATATCTGGATAAGAAGGGTCAGACTCTCAGAGAGGGAGGCGTTTTGTGTTGCAGCTCTTTGAGGAATTGTTGAACCGGATTTCTGGGAAATGAGGTACCAGTACCTCTAGTCGTATCAGCAGGCAGTAGCAGGAGGAATCTGTGCAGATCGTTGTGGGAGGCTAACAGAGAAATCTATCAACTGCTTGATCTCTCTCTTTTTCAGGTCATCCTCACTTCTACGTATATCTTTCTAGTTCTCTTCGCGTCTTTGTTCATTCGTATGTCGTCTTTCAGACTTTCTGTACCGAATTTCTTCCTTTCTTTCTTGCAACATAAGCAGTCCTGGCGTCGAGAAGTTTCCATCCACTTAATCGCTGAAGGAGATCTTTGGACGCAGGCACCGTGAGAGGAGAGCTTGCTCAATGCATTTACTTCTCAAGTGGTGGGGAGATTCTGTGGGTGATTGGGGCGTTACTGTGGGGGAGTGGCCTGAGTGGAAGTGCAGAGAGGTCTCCAGACTTAAACTCATAATCCCATCGTCCAGGGTATCATCATTTGATCCCTGTGAGACATGCCGACTGCTTACCTATTCAGCAAAAAGACTGGCCACCCTTTGTAATCTATGCACAGGAATTACAGAAGCCTGCTAAAGCACTGTAAGCACTTAATATAAGGTGGGTTCAGAGTGCGGGTGTGTGTGGTGTGGTATGGCGCGCTGCTGGTGCCAAGCAATCAAGTATAGTTGCTGAACCGGGAGTTGTCCTCAGTTACCATGACCTGGCGACACGGAGCGAACGTACTGCTAAGCAAGCTCCCTTAGTCATCTGACTGCAATTTGCACAGACAATTCTGATTAAAATACACAACACAGCACTTCACAAAACACTTCACTTCACAGCACAGCACTGTACACAGCATAGCATTTCACAACACTGTAAGTCTTGAGGCTTGTAGTCTGGCTGTAAATCCTTGAAGCTGAAGACGAGACGCCATTAACACAGTCCGGCGGGAAGGCTGGTCCACCCTGTATCTCACTGAGAAATCTCACTGCGCCATCTATGTTTGTCTTTGATACCCCCAAAATGTTCTACACTACTGAGGGTATACACAAACACTTATCTTAAAAATAGGTTCTTATTCTCGTACGGGAGATGTACAGGGGGACTAATAAGGCAGAGCACTTCCATACCATAAGGACTGGTGATCTTCACTCTATGTATCACTGCGCACTGGCACGTACAGATGCCAGCATTCACAAGCTGAATACATAAAATGTAAATATGATAATTCATATACATAACATGGTGCATAATAAATGGAAATATTACATAGAATTAATGCATGTTCTGTAATACTTTACTATACATAATTAATAGAGTAATATATGAATACACAGCTTAAGGTACTACTTCGTGTCCATATTATACATATAAATAATTATCCATCATCACTATATAGAACCATCCCCATCATCACCAGTTATAACTCCATCCATCATCATCATCCAGCAACACCACTCCATCATCATCTGCACATAACACCATCCATCATCATCACTACATACCATCCATCATCATCACTACATATACACTCATCCACATCATCACTACATATAACACACCATCCATCATCATCACTACATATACACCATCCATCATCATCACTAAGCATATAACACCATCCACGTCCCATCACTACATATAACACCATCCATCACCATCACTACATATAATACCATCCATCATCACTACATATAACACCATCCATCATCATCACTACATATAACACCATCCATCATCATCACTACATATAACACCATCCATCATCACTACAGATCGGTAAAGTAGTTTCCGAGATTCTCGTGCGGACACACAAACAAAAACACACACACACAAACATACAAACAGACATACTTTGGGTACGGGTCATGCCACGGGCCCACCCTCGCCACACTGCCTCTAGCATACAGTATACTGTGTGGCATTCCACCTGCCTCGCTCACCCACCAGAGACTTTCTTGTCAATCACCTCATTACCACCTCAGACCGACCCATGTGCCAAGCTAGTATTATGCGGGTATTATAACGAAATTTACAACACTGATATCCAGGACCAGCTGCTACTATCACGAGCTGTGAACTTCCCCACACACAGTCAAAATACCCTTGACCTTATCTTAACAGACTTAGCGGATCAGTACCAACCACCTCAACCAATGCCTCCTATCGGGTGTAGCACACACCTATCAGTGTTCTGGTCTCCAGCTCCCACTACCAGCCAAAGGCAAAGACCCTACATCAAGACCTAAAGGATGATTACTGACTCTGCAGTGAGTCTCTTCGGGCAGTGGATAGTTCACCATCCCTGGACTGAAGCACATAGTGCGGACGACGTTGACACCAAATGGATAAATTAAACCAACAACACCACGGAAGCTCACCCACCACTTCTTCCCCGAGAAGTTCACCAGATCGCACCCAGTTGACTTTCCCTGGATCACACCTCGGATCAAAAGACTTGTGCAACAGCGAGACCAGAACCTTTTATCTTAATCACCACAACCGCTACATCCGAGAAATATGCACTGCAAAGAAGTCCCACTACTCAAATTAGTTACAACGCGTGAAGCAGACCAGCATTAGTCAGTGGTATGGTAAGCTTAAAGAATTCTGTGGACTAAACAATAAGACACAGCCCCTTCCCTTCCTGAGCCATCTCACTAATGGTGACGCAGCTGAGCAATCAAACAACCATCTTGCAACTATATGCCAGATGCTCCCCGGTTTGACACAACCAGTCTCCCTGCTTACCTACCAGCCTTAGTTGAAGAATTTGAAGTAGCAAAGCGTTCGGACAAACTAAAGTTAAAGCGCTCTACCAACCCCATTGACTTACCAATGAAACTCTACAAGGAGTTCTCCCCGGAACTAGCTAAATCCCTCTGCTCCATCATCAATGCTTTCTTCAGCCAAGCAAGATGCCAGGCTGACTGGAATACCTCATATGTGTCATCAGTGCCCAAGTCAACCAGCCCACAATCCTTAAATGAATTACGACCCATTGCCATCACCCCAATACACAGCTTAAACTGCGAAAGTTTTTGTTTGGACTGGGCCTATGCTGATATTGCAGGGGCCATAGATCTTCTGCAATCTGGCATTATGAAGACTTTCTCCACCACTCACTGTCAGCTTTCTCGACTAGCTATATCACCATCTGGAAAAACGAAAGACTTCTGTGACTGTCTCCTTCACTGACTTCACCAAAGCATTTGACCTACTCGCCCACAAATTATTATCAACAAAGCTATCGACCTCGGGTTTCAAAGAAGTCTTATACCATTCCTTACAGACTTCCTTAGTGAACGACGCCAAGCCGTATGCATCCTAGGGTTTGTCTCCACTTTTTAGTCACTCACCTGTGGCGTCCCTCAAGGCACCAAGATGGGACCGCTCTGTTTCCTTATGCTTATCAATGATGCCCTGAGAGAAACTTCTGCTCGGTGGAAAAATGTCGACGACTCCACCATTCGGATCGGTGTCAACAACTCGGCTCCGGACTGCAGAGCCCTCCAGAATATATTGAACAGTCTCCAAAATTGGGCACCAACAACGATACCAAGACCATGGTTGTGCACATAAACCTCTCCTCCGACCTTGTCCTACCTCCCTCCATTATTTCGGGCCCCAAAACCCTCCAGATTGTGAACTCCACTAAGCTCTTCGGCGTCACTATAGATAACAAACAAAATTAGAAATCACACGTCAGTACAGTTGTAAAATCCTCCAGTTTTCGTCTCCACCTCCTCTGCCAACTCGAGTCCTTCAGAGTTCCTGCGCCCGAGCTCCTCAGTGTTTAAATAACATTCATACTTTCCAAGCTCACCTATGCCTCCCCTGCCTGGTCTTCCTCCCTAAATGTCACTCAGCATAAAAACCTAGAAAAAGTGCAAAAGAGGGCATGCAAGATTATTCTTTCCCCTTCCTTCTCCTCGTATCAAGAAGCGCTCAACACACTGAACCCCCTCGAGCACATCTAAAGATTTGGTGAGAAGCGTCTGCACCATCCTCGACACCTGCTCCTGCTTCCACCCGAGATCCCACGTCCGCGAATTGCTGTTCGACACCACAACCTCACCCAGCCCATAAGAGCGCGTACTGACCGTACAAATCGCAGTCAACTAGTGTGTTCACTCCTAGCCAATCTTACATTTTTCACTGTTACTATGTTGAAATGCCCTGTAGTATGACCTTTTCACATAAGTAATATATGTCATATTAGTATCACTTTTGCTACTTGTATATTATTTGTCAATCAAGTGACCCATTTCGCAATTATGTAACTATGTTTTCAGCCTTCAGGCTGCCATGCTCTTTCAATAAACAGCTAATTATTATTATTATTATTATTATTATTTATTTATTTATTTATTTATTTATTTATTTATTTACACACAGACACATAACCTTCACGTATCCCTTTCACTTGATATTCATATAAACCTTTTTTGTTATGTTCTCAGTTTACAGAAAGGAAGAGGTAGTTCAGCTGCACATGTGTAATCTAAACATAGGTGTACATGGTAACGTACAGACACGACTATCAGATGACTGGGTTAGGATGGGAGACGAGGGGAAGGTGAGGGTATTTTTGGACACCAGACATTTCCTTGATCTTGCCCGAGTCTCCTCAGGCCGTCTCTCACTCCACATGTTCTCTGAATCGTCTCGTCTTTGTCTTCTTACTCACCATGAATACATTACCATTTCATTTCTTAGTCTAGGATTTTTCACTAACTATATTTCTGTGGTGCTTTTGCCTCTATATCCCCCAGATATTCGTTCAATCTATATCTCCTTAGTTTCTTTTCGTTAGTATGTCTTTATCTTCTGTTTATTTTGTGTTTTATTAGTTAAGTGTCTTCCATATCTCCGTAGTTTTTCTTATTCTCCTCATTTAGACAGTTATTTTGTAATGGCTCTGATAGTTTCTTCATTCACTATGTGCAGAGCCTTCATCTCTTGAACTTCTCAACTTCTCACCCCGAGACAAATGACTACTGTTAAATCTTGTATAACTTTCTGTTCTGTTACGTGTATCCTCTTTTGGAATCACGTGAATATTACACACCCCAACTTGCTTCACCTGATAATTAAGCATCCTACCTGGGGATTAGGTTAGGTTAATATATATATATATATATATATATATATATATATATATATATATATATATATATATATATATATATATATATATATATATATATATATATATATATATATATATATATAAAGAGAGAGGGAGACGAGGCAAAGGAGATAAACACTCAAAATTTATATTCCTAAATACACACACACACACACACACACACACACACACACGCGCGCGCAGGGGAAGCGGTTGTGTAAGCGTCATAAGTTATGCTGACATTATAAGTTGGAGCTTTCATGTCACCTTTGTGTCCAGGGTCTAGCACTGGTTCCCTTGCCCAGCCGCAGCCTCTCTTCATAGTAAGAAGAGAGAGGGAGAGAGAGGGAGAGAGGGTATATCCTAATATTACTGCCATATATCCTTATATTGCGGGAGTACTGTGGGTTATCTTCATATAAGTGTTACGTTATCATCATATAAGACTTTTTTCCAAGACGGCAGCCATGAGAAGGTGGCTGCAGTGCCAGTCAGATTTATTGCCGACGACACTTACGATGGTTAATGAAGTACACCTGGAGTTACACCTTCATGCAGTCATGTTTTGTGAATGTTAGGTGTCGTCTGTATGTCCTCACTACACCTTAAGTGTTGATGGCTATACGAGGAAGAGAAGAGAGGAAGTTACAAAGTCTCGAGGTGGGGGAGGTGCAGTACATACGGGGTGAGGGAGGAGAGATGGTCTTCTGTGTAATGCTCTGTAACTGAGGTGATGATGGCCAGTTAAGTGCAGAGAGAAGGTTCTGGGTACTAAAAGAGTGTGGTAGTATTGTGCTGTATTATATCCATTCATAGTACCGGAATAAGTTATCTTGTTACTTCGTAGAGTATATAAGGTTAATGTAAAAGCCGTATATTATTTATTTTATCTTTATGTAGCTGTAGAATAACCACATGAATATACAAAGAAAGAATAACGCGAGTAGCAATAAATACACATCAACATACATAAATTTACCAAGGCAAGAAGCGTATACGCTGAGGCAGAACTATGCACAAACCATGGTACACATACTGTGATATATTGCACAACTACCAGACAACGTTTACACTGTTGACAAAACAACAAGGTTTTCTATACACTTCAGGAGGTCCCCATAAATTTCGTAGAATGAGAAGGAAAATCATTAAGGCGGCTTGGCAACGCAGGATGCAGTATTTGGACGACTGGAGAAGCGATTTCCCAGCCTGAGTCGGGTAATAGCTAGTTTTTGGGTACACTCCTGCTCGACTTCTTTATTGTAAGTCGTTCTTGTAAATTCAACGCTTTTTACCCCCTGTCGCTTGGTAGTTAGACTTGCTGTAAGTCAGGCAAACTGCACTGTTTAAAACCCCACAAGCAGCGGCTGTATAAGAATGCACACATCTGGCTAAACACACACACAATAAGGATAAGTAAACAGTTGACTAATAGGTAATAACGTGTCAGTATGCGTATGGACTATCAAGGACATTTCATCAAAAGAATTATAACATTAATATTTATCTAAAGCGCTCAGGTTACGTATCCTAAATGATATACACATAATAAACCAGCACAAACTCGTTATACGTGTAGGGAGAGATATAACGCGTGCATAAAGTTAATCGTTTGTTTCCCTTTAATGTTTTCAGACAACACACTCGTAATGCGTCAACATGGCTGGGACTCATTTATGTATGTTAATGTCCAATAACTGTTCCTGCCATCATCTGTCTCATAACTTTAAGACGACAGTTACTGAACTTTTAATAGGACAAAAGTGAAGATGCAATGATTATAACTATTTGAAGGAAATTAAAATTCTCAGTGAAAATGATCCTTACTAATAGTTCTTATAGTTATTCAAATTCATAATTAAGTTTGGACACTGACTTTATTAACATAGACGGATAACCCATTAACAAATAAGATCACTGGCATCACCTGTAGTTATACCTGAATTTTACACCGGAACAGTCGTTTGCGAAAAAAAATAGCAACCTATTTTTGGGGGCGATTACTTTCACTCGAATAATATTTCCCTTTAAAATAACTTTAAATCCTTCCCCTTTTGCTATTCGACTAAATCCTGCCGGTATTGGGTGCGGCACAGATTAAAATTGTCAGCAAACACACTGCAAAATTTCAACTAGAATTTCTGAAATGTAATAAGTGCGGGAGATGATATATTTGTACGGACCTGAGCTGGGTCCTGACCACGCAGAGGAGGAAACACAGGAAGTGATAAAGAGTGAACAATGTAGGTTATGATAATGACAAAGAAAAAATGTAGAATGGAAAGAGTTGGGGTAGAATAAGAATAAGAATAAAAAGCAAGAATAACAATAGTATGGTACGAGCAAGAGGAAATAACTGTAAACGAGGAAGAAGAGGATGAGGAAAAGAAAACATTAAAAAACGGATAGAACAGAAGAGGAGGGAAACTGGAGGAGGAGAAAGATGAATACGAAAAGGGAGAATGAAAAAGTAAAAATACTTTAGAAGAAAAAACTTGCTAAACTTGCAAACTTTCTCTCGCGCAACATAATGGCGGTAGAGGCAACGATAACCGAGCAAAGTAGTTTACCATAAATATCGAACATTACGGAGCCACAGTTCTTCCTGAGTCGTAGTAACAGCTGCTGTGTGTGCTGGGTCCTCTCTCTCTCTCTCCCCTTCATCTTCAGACCAACAATATTCCACTCCAAGCCCTCCATGGTAGACTAAACTCCCTCTCTCCTAATCAGACTAACTCTTCTCCCCTCCTGTACCAGTCATACATACCGTCTTTCCGTCCCAGACCACATATATCCCCCCTTCTTCCCTCCACTGCTCTTCTCGATGTACCCTTTTTCTCCTCCAGTTCTCTTCTCCTTTTTCTTCCCCCCTTTTCACAATCCTCCACACCCTCACACATACCTCCGAACCCTTCACCACCACCCAGTCATTCCTCACACATACCTCAGAACCCTTCACCACCACCCAGCCACCCTCACATACCTCCGACCCCTTCACCACCACCCAGCCACCTCACACATACCTCCGAACCCTTTACCACCACCCAGTCATCCTCACACATACCCTGACCCTTTACCACCACCCAGCCACCCTCACATACCTCCGACCTTCACCACCACCCAGTCACCCTCACACATACCTGTCACCACCCAGTCACATACCTGAACCTCACCACCACCCAGTCACCCCACACATAACCTGAACCCTTCACCACCACTGAGTCACCCTCACACATACCTCCAACCCTTCACCACCACTCAGTCACCCCTCACACACACCACTTAACCACCACCCAGTCACCCTCACACATACCTAAGACTCTTCACCACCACTCAGTCACCCCCCACATACCTCCGACCATTCACCACCACCCAGTCACCCTCACCTACCCTGGACCCTTCACCACCACCCAGTCACCCTCACATACCTGACCCTTCACCACCACCCAGTCACCCTACACATGCCTCCGACCCTTCACCACCACCCAGTCACCCTCACTGCTACCTCTAACCACCACCCAGCTAGCCCTCACATACCGAACCCCTTCACCACCACCCAGTCACCCACACATACCTCCGACCCTTCACCACCACCCAGCCATCCTCACACATACCTCCGAACCCTTCCACCCCACCCAGCCACCTCACACATACCTCCGACCCTTCACCACTCACCCCAGTCACCCTCACATACCTCTTAACCACCACCCAGCTACCTCCACATACCTCCGAACCCCTTCCACCACCACCCAGCCACCCCCACACATACCTCCGACCCTTCACTACCACCCAGCCCCCTCACACATACCTGACCCTTCACCACCACCCAGCCACCTCACACATACCTGACCTTTCACCACCACCCAGTCATCGTCACACATACCCGACCCTTCACCACCACCCAGCCACCTCACACATACCTCCGACCCTTCACCACCACCCAGCCACCTCACACATACCTGACCTTTTCACCACCACCCAGTCATCGTCACACATACTCCGAACCTTCACCACCACCCAGCCACCCTCACACATACCTCCGACCCCTTCACCACCACCCAGCCACCCTCACACATACCTGACCCTTCACCACCACCCAGCCACCCTCACACATACCTCCGACCTTTCATCACCACCCAGTCATCGTCACACATACCTCGAACCCTTCACCACCACCCAGCCACACTCACACATACCCTCCGACCCTTCACCACCACCCAGCCACCCTCACATACCTCCGACCTTTCACCACCACCCAGTCATCGTCACACATACCTCCGACCCTTCACCACCACCCAGTCACCCTCACACATACCTCTTAACCACCACCCAGTCACCCTCACACATACCTCCGACCCTTCACCACCACCCGCACCCTCACACCTCCTCCGACCCTTCACCACCACCCAGCCACCCTCACACATACCTCCGACCCTTCACCACCACCCAAGTCACCCTCACACATACCTCCGACCATTCACCACCACCCAGCCACCCTCACACATACCTGACCTTCACCACCACCCAGCACCCTCACACATACCTCCGACCCTTCACCACCCAGTCACCTCACACATACCTCCTGACTATTCACCACCACCCAGCCACCCACACATACCTCTGACCTTCACCACCACCCAACCACCCTCACACATACCTCCGACCCTTCACCACCACCCAGTCACCCTCACACATACCTCCGACCATTCACCACCACCCAGTCACCCTCACATACCTCCGACTCTTCACCCTGCAGTCACCTCACATACTGCGACCCTTCCACCACCCAGTCACCTCACATACCTCCGACCATTCACCACCACCCACCTCACATACCTCCACCTTCACCACCACTCAGCCCCACACATACCTCCGACCCTTCACCACCACTGACCACCCTCACACACCTCACCTACCTGACCCTTCACCACCACCCAGCCACCCTCACACATACCTCCGACCCTTCCACCACCACCCAGCCACCCTCACACATACCTGACTCTTCACCACCACCCAGTCACCCCTCACATACCTCCGACCATTCACCACCACCAGTCACCCTCACACATACTGACCCTTCACCACCACCCAGCCACCCTCACACATACCTCCCCCTTCACCACCACCCAGTCACCTCACACATACCTCCGACCTCACCACCCAGCCACCCTCCACATACCTCCGACCCTTCACCACCACCCAGCCACCCCACACATACCTCCGACTCTTCACCACCACCCAGTCACCTCACACATACCTCCGACCCTTCACCACCACCCAGTCACCCCTCACACATACCTGACCCTTCACCACCACCCAGCCACCCTCACACATACCTCCTGAACCCTTCACCACCACCCAGTCACCCCACACATACCCTCCGAACCCTTCACCACCCACCCAGTCACCTCATAAATACCCTGACCTTTCACCACCACCCAGCCACCCTCACACATACCTGACCCTTTCACCACCACCCAGCCACCCCACATATACCTCCGAACCCCTTCACCACCACCCACCACCCCTCACAACACCTCGAACCTTTCACCACCACCCAGCCACCCTCACACATACCTGGACCCACCCTCCTCACTACCTCCGAACCCCTTCACCACCACCCAGTCATCCTCACATACCTCCGACCTTCACCACCACCCAGTCATCCTCTCACACATGCCTCCGAACCCCTTCATCACCACCCAGCCACCCTCACATATACCTGAACCCTTCACACCACCCAGTCATCCTCACACATACCTGACCCTTCACCACCACCCAGTCATCCTCACATACCTCCGAACCCTTCACCACCACCCAGTCACCCCACTAATCCTCTCCTCACCACCGCCTAGTCATCCTCACACATACCTCCGAACCCTTCACCACCACCCAGCCTGCCTCCGACCCTTCATCACACCCAGCCACCTCACACATACCTCCGACCTCACCACCACCTAGTCATCCTCACCACGTTAATTTTTTTCCAGCTTTTCTCCCTCCTACAAGGTGTCCAAGCTATTCCTTGTCAGTTAATTTCACCTTAACTCATTTTGTTTCATAATTTATGATGAGAGAGAGAGAGAGAGAGAGAGAGAGAGAGAGAGAGAGAGAGCGAGAGAGAGAGAGAGCGAGAGAGAGAGAGAGAGAGAGAGAGAGAGAGACACTATGCACATACTGTTCACTCATTATGATGTTCTGCATTGAAAGTCTTCATCGTTGAAATACACGTACAATATTCACATAATTTTGACTTGTGGATTTTGGTATTCTTTTATGAGTTGATGTGATTATTAAGATGCCAGTGATGTGAATACTTGGTGAATCATTCATGAACATTATTTCTAAATGTGAGACTATACTAGTGGTTTTTCATTTGTTTGGTATTGAAGAGGAAATGTAGAGAAAAAACATACACATTTCTGGTTTTTTTGTTGAATCTTGTTGTGTTGAGCTGTAAAATGTACAGAATATATTTGTTTGCACTGCTTGATAAAAGCATATGAAAGCAGCTTACTGTTTTGAAAGCGCACTGACCTGGCCAGTAGTTTGTGATACTGAATCTCGCATTCTGTCACATTCATGTTGAAATTCTATTGCCCAGACTTGATGAATATGATCGGCTTCTTTTACTGAACTTTCGGACATTCCTTATATGGAAAACTGTGATGCTTCTGTACACTACAGTATGTATGTATGTCATCCGTTAATATTTACTGTATTGTAGATATTTTGTTCTAAAAGTGAAAAAAAGTCATTGGTACCAACACAAGTTTTGTACCTTTAACGTATTTTTATTTTCTATTTGTTTTTATGTCACGACAGCAGCTGTAAACATGACTATCACGCACTTCCTGGCGGAGAATAGAATGTCTTTAAGCTGGTGCAACAAACAACTACTGTTCAACTGCATTAAGCTTACAGTCGCAGGTTTTGAGTAGTTCGGTTAATCTCATTTTTCCGTATTTCTATGCCCATGTTTTATATTGTACGGGATGTCTTGTGGCTCGTGCACCAGCAATGATTTTTCCCCCTTTTCTCTCTTCCATCATTTTTCTCTTTGTTTCCCTCACCTGAAAAAAAAGAGAACATTAATTTTTCGATGTTGCGCGACCTCTGAGACATTCACGCTAAAACGGTTTTTTTTTTTGTAACCAAAGCGAAACATTAAAGAAATAATTGGTTGTGACCATCGTTATGTACTGTACAGCCAACATCAGATAACAGAACATAAGAATGGAGGAAACTGCAGCGGGTTTATTGGCTCATACTGGGCAGTCCTGTTTACACCCAACCTCTATCGCTCATATATCCATCCAACCTATTTATGAAGCTATCCAGCGTTTCGACAGAAATTTTCCACACAAGTACACAATAAGAGTACTCCATAGTTCATGCACGTACTCCATCATCATATTGATGATGAGTTTGAGAGTGAGGGTCATCAAAGGAGAATCATCTGGGTATCACTTAACCTCCCATAATGGGTGCCTTACTCGTGGTATACAGGCCAGTTCCTACAATTTGAGAATATTTGTTGCACAAGAGTACACAACTGCGGATCAAAGTGAATGGTTCATGTGACACAGCAGCCCATGTAAAGGTTAGGTAAACACTGAGGTATAAATCATTCTCACACACCGATATTATCAAGGTTATATGTGTACAGTGCTTAAACCTCCGTGCCCATGAGATATTATTATCTTTAAATCTGAGTAAATGATAACTATGCTGTTAGTGTGACATTCACACACCTATTACGGAGCTAAGGCTTAATGCTGTTAAACCATGCTGCTTATTAATTCACCAGCGAGGTAAAGACTTTTAAGTAGAAACACTTAAGTTTGTTTTCGAGGTTAAATTTTCTGATGGGCGAGATTCCTAAGGCAATCCTGGATTTTAATCAGAGTAATATAAGCATCATAAATGGAAGGGAATCTCTAGGCCTAGGTATTGGCAGTGTGAAGGCAGTCAATAAAAATTTTGCCTTGGAGATATGTTTGTTTTTGTAAGCATGGAAGTACAATAAATGATTATCATACAGTAAAGATAATTGATTAACACTAAGTTTGGTTTACAGACTGTGATCAACAGGGAGACCTCATTTCCAGGCAACAGATACTATCTCCGTTTCCAGTGGAATATCACGTAAAAATATATTGTAAAATTTAGGGATTATTTGTGACGAACCAATGTTAAATGAAGTTCATTTGAGTTACCATGAAGAATGAAGTGCTGTAGAATCTAGAATCTGGGCCGATTCGTGAACAGTTTTGTCACCCGCAAGAAAATTAATGTGATTTCTGTTTACAAAAGCACTTTTATAGTTTAAATTTTTTTTTAGTTCTAAACATAGGCCCGTCTTGCACACCATGAGTAATCGTGATGGTGCTGAATGGAATGTTATTAACAGGAATGAGTTGGTCCCAGTTTGTATCGTTCGAAAATTTATTTTCCTTGCATAAGAGTCTTGTTCCTAAGAAGAGGGAGTATCATAGTAACATTAGTGGCCACTGGATGTAAGGGTCAAGGTCACTGTTGGGCCAAATAAAAATGTTATGCTTGAAACATAACTAACTTGAGCTTTGAAATTACGGTCACAGGTTCCCAGACTAACGATCATTATATCAACAGTGGGCCTATGATTCCTGCAAAGATGATGCTGGACATTTATTCATCTCTATATCGGCAATATTAAGATAAGAATTATTAACAAAAGCGCTAAGACAGTCGATGCAGTTGTCAGTCAGAGATTGAGCTTCTATACTAGGAATGAGGATGAATACTTGGTGATGCGAAATGGAGGTTACGTAGTACGTACTGTACCTGAGAGACCGTCAAGACGGTGGCCACAGGCTACATCTTTCAAGAAATCAATGGCTAGAAAATTATGAGCCAGCATGTGTTGTGCCGGGAGTGGGGGATAGTGTGGTGAAGTTATTCATGGGTGTGTGATGTCAGACAAGCTCGCAGGGTGTAGAAGATAGAGTTAGGTAAAATATATACGAGGAAATGTGTGTGAGAGTAACAGATGAAGAATGTTGTTCTTTATGAGGATATCTAAATACAAACAATTTTAAGAGAAAAAATATATTAACAGATGATGAAATACTGGTAAAAGATGATATGGGAGTAATGCAGGGAAAATGTAAATAATTCCTTTGACTAAGAGAGGAGACAACGGTGTCTGTGTGTATGCGTGCGTGCGTCCTTGCGTGCGTAGGAAAGCTATTTATATGGCTGAAAAGATGAATATCGACATTTGAAATTTGGTTTCAAGGAACAATTCACTCGAATGGCAAGAAACAATGTTCGATTCTTTCATTTCCGAGGTTTAAAGGAGATCTAAAGATAAACTGAAATAGAAGAAGGGTGACACGAAATGAATTTGTGATATATTGTGTTATATAATATAGAAACGTGTAAGAACTTATTTAGAGTGTGTGTTCTGCTAATACTGTTTACAACGTTATGGTGAATGTAATGAGATAAATTGAAAAACGAGAATAGCGTACTAATGCAAGAACAAATTAGAACACGTACTCTTAATATTCTAGGATGGATATGTATTGTATTCATGATATTCATGTACTATATCTTCTATAAGACAGAGAAAGTGTTTTATCGGAAATGGCCCTACGATTATACAGGCAAAATATTGGAGCAAAATTCGGGGCACATGGACAAGATTTATCCCAAGAGCCATAACTGTTAAAAGGCACTCGCTGTGCATTCAGTCAGAGGCGAATAGGAGCTAATGCATTTCCCTGCTTTGGCCATATTAGAATTCCAGCCGTCTCTCCCGCCGTGATATGAAGCCTCCTAAATAGCATTTAATCTTCAGTGGAACTCCTGAAGTCGCCGGTTCCTGATAGGGAGTGTACGTGACAGGGTCGGCTGCCTCCTCTACTACCACACTGCCATCACATGAAATTTCTAACATTACTCTTCATTTCCCAATGTTTTCCCTCTTACCGCGTATGTTTTCCGTTTATTAATTCTTAAGATGAAGGTTGCACATGTCCCAGCGCTTTTGTAAGTTCTTATCGTATTGAGATAAAAACAAAACAAAACAGGGTATTGATTCCATTTTAAAATCCTTTGAATAAGTTGGTCTTGAAGTCACAATTTTATAGTAATTTGACAAGAAACCGAGAGGTAAAGTTTTTTGAAGTCAATAAGAATTCAAAGGTTATGTTTCTGTCATATCTGTCATTGGACTCAATTGAAAAATTTTATCATTTATGCTTGGA